>NC_087185.1:6605000-6637500 GCF_035594125.1 Scylla paramamosain
AGAGAGAGAGAGAGAGAGAGAGAGAGAGAGAGAACCAAGGTGTCCCCAAGCGAGTGAATCAGGACGATGTACAGAGAAAACCAGCACCCGCAGGATACTGATATGAAACAAACATTTTTAATGAGTTTGTAATGAGAGTCACCTAATTAGAAGCACATGTGAAGATCTAACCTCGCAGGCGCTGGACCGACACTCCCCCACCTCCCCCCATCTTCCCCCGACGTCCCCCACACCCCATCCTGTTGGGATCTTTTTAAGGCGAAGGAAAAGATCGACAAACCGGATTCATTTGCGTGGGAAAAATGTGTTTGCAATGCTAGAGTTTCAAGAATAATAAAAAGACGATGTTCTCCAGTGTGTGTGTGTGTGTGTGTGTGTGTGTGTGTGTGTGTGTGTGTGTGTGTGTGTGTGTGTGTGTGTGTGTGTGTGTGTGTGTGTGTGTGTGTGTGTGTGTGTGTGTGTGTGTGTGTGTGTGCGTTCGTCTTTCCGTAATGACTTGCCGTAACAAAAGTATTCCGGCAAATATATTAGGGATTGTTATTCAGCGGCCATAAATATTCAAACGTTACTGTATAAAAAAATAAAATTGGTTGGCTTCCCTTTATTCAATGCTGGCGGGGTATGTCTTTCCTTTAATGTCACTCAGGAGGGAGGGAGAAAAATTACATTTGCCAAATAAAAAAAAAAGCCATCATTCACATTTTTAAATTACGTGTACGTGTGTGCTGATTGTGTAGACTTGTGTGCGTGCGATGGTGCACATAACCTCACCTGTGCACACGAAGCTGCAGGTGCGGGGAGCAAAGCAGGTGAGAGAGAGAGAGCAAGGGAGTAAGAGAGCCGCTGTATGTATAGCGAAACAGTCCTGGCTGGGAGGGCACGAACTCCGTTTTCTGTGCGCCTGATACCAAAATAAATGTACAAACTTCCCCTTTTTTTCAGCTGGACGAGGAACGCTAAACAAAAAATACACAGGCAGCCAGCGGCACAGCGCCTTAACATCTGTGCACCCCAACACAATACACACGCCGCAGACCCCCCGGCCCTCCCCTGCCGGACAAAGGGAGAACACACGCACACCTCTTGCAACTTTTTTACTCAATTATATGTTAAGAAAGTTTAGATTCTGTAACTCACATCTCAATCTTGTCCGGGGCGGGGCGGGCCATGCAGGCGCCGCGGCAGGCAGGCATTGATAGCATTAGGAGGTCCGGAGGGTCTCAGGTAATCAACAAATGGTTCAAGGGTCAGGTGGACAATAACGTGATAACACACACACACACACACACACACACACACACACACACACACACACACACACACACACACACACACACACACACACACACACACACACACACACAAAACCCTTACGGCTCCATAATAGAATGAACCACTTTGAAGCCAAAAGCATAATTCTATTTGCCCAGCAATTACCAAGGAGTACATGAAGAGCTCAGCCTCACCCTCCCTGAAGGGGCCCGGCCAGCTCTGTTCCGCCTCACTTGTCGAGGATATAGAATTGCAGGAGGTATTAGTTGCGCAAACACTGGCTTTAGAAACATCGTGTCTCGACCTCCATCAGTGGAATTAACATGGGGTCCGGCCTGGAACTTGTGTAAAGGGCCTGAGCGTCGCTGTGGAGGCAGGGGGTTCAAGTGGAGAGCGGAGAGGGGAGAGGGAACGCGGGGGAGAGGAGAGGAGAGAAGCAAGGGGGTCAAGGAGAGTGCAGAGTTAAGGGAGCATGGTGAGGGGAGACGCGGTGAGGAGGAGGAGGAGGAGGAGGAGGAGGAGGAGGAGGAGGAGGAGGAGGAGGAGGAGCAGGGGTCAAGAGGAGGGTTCAGGGGCTTAGTTAAGTTCTGCTAAGTTCGTGTCAGCCCATTGTTTCCCGATGGAAATGGGTGGAGTGGGAGAGAGGTTTTAAATGTGTCTCTCGTCAGTTGTCCAAAGTTTAGATTGGCTCGCTTGTTTTTCGTTATTGTTTCCCTGTGCATGGAGGAAGAAAATGGGGAGTGGTAGAAGGACAGAAGAGGATAGAATTAGGGCGAAAAGAAAAAGAACAACGCGAACAAGCAAGAAGAAGGAGAGAGAATAAGTCCATCCACACACACAGAGAGACGGGCCGATGAGGACAACACGAACGAGGACAACAAATAAAACAACGACAATACCAATAAATAAAACACACACGAAAAAAAAAAAAAAAACATACCTCCTAAAAAAAGCAAAATAGAAAACGAAGCGACAGCAACAAAAAATGAAGCACGCAAACTTTGGAGGCAGAGGGAAATACACAGAAGAGTACAGGGGAGGGAAAAAGAAATAATATAGAGCACTGAGTCGAAACGTAGAAGGGCGTGGACTCTCACTCTCTCTCTCTCTGCCGACGTAGGATCACCAATCTCCCTGAGCGGTGAGGAATCCAGAGTAAACAAGGAGGAAAGAGACAGACAGATTTGTGTAGAGAGCAAGAGGGGCTGGAAGTGAGAGCCAAACGGCAGGGCGAATAAGAGGATGAGGGAGAGGAGGGAGAGAGGGGAGAGAGGGGAGAGAGGGGAAGGGAGAGAGAGAGTAGGTGAAGTGAAGGATAGCCATGGGGTGAGAGAGAAAGTGAGAGGTGTGTGTTTTAGAGAGAGAGAGAGAGAGAGAGAGAGAGAGAGAGAGAGAGAGAGAGAGAGAGAGAGAGAGAGAGAGAGAGAGAGAGAGAGAGAGAGAGAGAGAGAGAGAGAGAGAGAGAGAGAGAGAGAGAGAGAGAGAGTAAAAAGAAAAGCAGGGAATGAAAAAATCGTAAATGGCAGTTTAGATGAGAATTACAATGGAGATAATGGGGGGAAGAGAGAGAGAGAGAGAGAGAGAGAGAGAGAGAGAGAGAGAGAGAGAGAGAGAGAGAGAGAGAGAGAGAGAGAGGACACCCAGAAGCGGCAGTGACGAAGCAAAACAAGGAACCATGAACTAAAATTACGAGAAAAAAATAAAGGAACAAAATAAGAATGATAAATGTTTGAGAGAGAGAGAGAGAGAGAGAGAGAGAGAGAGAGAGAGAGAGAGAGAGAGAGAGAGAGAGAGAGAGAGAGAGAGAGAGAGAGAGAGAGAGAGAGAGAGAGAGAGAGAGAGAGACCAGTGAGGGGAGAAAAAAAAATATATGTAGTGAATGCCTTTGAAAATTAGGTGGATCAGTGAGGAGGAGGAGGAGGAGGAGGAGGAGGAGGAGGAGGAGGAGGAGGAGGAGGTGAATATTATATGAAGTCTAATTGAACATAAAGAAAACATATCAAAGTGTAGTTAATAAATTTAATGCTAATTAGCGCGTGTCGTTATGTCAACGCAAAAATAACAAACATCTTATTCGGATTCTTCTTTGGTTCTCGTGATTTACACTACTTTCTTTTATTTATCTTTTATTTATTTAGTGTGTCCTTTTGTTTCTCACTCTTCGTACCTTATGTTCCTTATTCCTTGTTTCTTTCTATCCACCTACGTAATTGTTCTTTTTTTTTATGTTGCTCTTTGTTTCTCCTTCGGTGTTCTTGTTCATTTTGTTCTTGTTCTCTTTTTTCTTCGGCTTATTCTTCTTCGTCGTATTCTTTTTCATATTTACATTTTTCTTCTTTCCCTACCGTTTCTCCTACTTATTTTATTGTTCCTCGGCTTTTTCTTCGTCATCTTCTTTTTCATGCTCCTATTTATCTTCTTTTCTAACATTTCTCCTACTTCTTATCATTCGTTTTCTTCTTCTCCTTTTCTTCTTCCTCTTCTTCCTTCACCTCCACCTCCACGTCCTCCTCCTCCTCCTCCTCCTCCTCCTCCTCTTTCCTCCACCCATCACTCCTCACTTGCCCTAAACTCATATCTCTCCCAAAAACTCGAGTGCAACATTTGGGGCAACTCGTGCAATAAGAAGAGTCTGTGGCAGCCAGCGCCATTAGCTGATGATGTATTGCTCCAATTAAGTGATTCTTTAACTACAAACTCGCCAGTTGTTAAGCAATCTTGCGATAGTTGAGATAAGTATAGCAAGGGTGACGCCTGGCGGGGGTTCGGCTGGAGGGTGGCAGGGTGCTGAGGGGGAGGCTGGGGGAGTGCAGCGGGTGAAACTGGGAGTGGGGAGGAGGGGAGAGGGTCAAAATGAGAGTTTAAGGGTGACGGAAGGGCGCTGGGAGGGGTGTAGGGGGAAGAGGCAACGGGGAAGGAAGGCAGAGAGTGGCTGAGGAGAAACTAAAGGGCAAAATGAGAGGACGAAAGGGAGATAAGGGAGATGAAGGGAAGTGGAAAGGAAGTGAGGGAGGGGAGGAGGCGGCAGTGGGTGGAAGGAGGAGGAGGAGGAGAGAAGAACAGAAGCAACTAAGACTACGAGGAGGGGAAAGGAAGGGCGATCGGTCATGGGTGAGGGGAGAGAGAGAGTGAAGGACGGTGCATGGGTGTGAAAAAGTGTCCAGTGTGACAGGTAGGGTGAGGGAGGCGTAATGTAAGAGACGCGGAGGAACCTACGTACATGACGCCAAGTACACACAACTGACACACATGTACACACGTCAGGCTGATTACAGTGGTGTGGCAATGCTGTGTACAGGGAGCCAAAGGAACACAAAGGAACACAAGGAGCTCAAAGGGATAACAAGTTTGATTACAGTGACGATGGAGAAAAGGTAATATTGTATACATTTTATCATATCTTAAGTTGATTACAGTGGTGTAGTAATCCTGCATACGGAGAGCCAAAGGAACACAAAGGAACGCAAACGAATAACAAATCAGGTTGATTACGGAAAAGATTGGGAAAAAAAGGTAATATTGTATAAATTTAGTCACATCTTAAAAGCAAAAGAACACAAAGGAATAAGAAACAGCTAACTTGATGTCCCTTACATTTTCACCCACACGAATAAACAATTTGGCATGAAAGAAACGCATTACCATTCAACTAAAAAGGTTCATAAGAAATTACACTCCCTAATCTCAAGTAAATGATGCAGGATAGTGAAGGCAAAGGCTCCTCCCCATCCACCATTCTCTTCCTGGTAATACTCCTCATAATGGTAACCTGTGAGAAGGAGTCCCTATTTCCCAAGGCGTAATGTAATTGTCTGATTCAGTAAGATACGCAGAAGTTCTTAATTTATACAACACGTACAAGACCTTCAGCCGAGTCATCGCACTTGCAGGCAAAATTAACTGGACTATTTTTTCGCTTCAGCCTCGAAGGAAAACTTAATGTAGGTAACTAAATATCTCAACAATTAGTCTTATTCAAGCATAGGATTTTAAGTGCTACACATCGGCAAGTTTTAAATAGAGCATCTCTTTATCAGTTCATACTCAGTAGAAAACTTGATATAGGTCACAAAATACCTCCCGAACTTATCTCACTCAACCGTAAGATCTTGACAACTTTTTAAACATTTTTACAAAGCAAACTACCTGTCATTTTTACACAGGTTGGAACTTAAAGAGGACAAATGCCCTTTACTAAATATCTTAATTGATCTTTTTCTCCAAAAATCACATACTTCACTATATACAATTTTGGCACAGGTAAGAACGCTTAAATAAAGTTCAATATAGGTTGCATGATATCTCGATAATTAACCTTATTTAACTCTGAGATCGTAAGTGCTGCATACTGACTTTTTTCTTTTTTTTTTCACATGTTTCTATCTGACCTAATACCACCAATTTTCACACAGGTGGAGCCCATCACACCTGAAAGTCTGGACAGAGGCAGGAGAAAAGCGTCAGTGTTTTTATGTCACGCACAAAGCAAAACAAAGGAGGAACAAGCACCAGCAGCCACGTTAGCTCCCACGACGCTGTTTGTGATAGCCTACACTAGCATAAAGAAAGATGGATAATGAAGGGTAAGGATGAAGAAGATACGAACAATGAGTGATGAGAGAAGCAACACCTCGAAGGTATTGCATGAAAACCATTAATTTGTATACAAACAACAGTGTGTCTGTGGTGTAATTATATATTCATTAGATGCTATCATACATTAAAGGCTTTGTACGACCCGAGTTATTTTCACGCGGAATTGTTTGCCTGTGAAATAGCATCAAAAGTAAGCCTTGGTGGCGGAGCGGAGTGGCTGAGGCGTGAATGGTGGTGCCTCTGATGTGGGTTTAGGATTCCCTGCATGAAAAATATTTATCAAGGGATTATCTCCGAATTGGTGCTTTTTATGTTATTTCTCTTAACTTTAAGCTTATTTCCACGCCAGAAATAATGGAAAATCTCTAGTTTGGCCAAGTGCAGCGGATGGGAGAAAAACTGATCTCCTTGTGTAGTGAAATCCTTTGAAAACACTGGATTAATTTTGACTATTCTCGTCAGTATTTCCTAACCCAGCCCCGGCCTCGCCTCGAATCTCGGGGCTATACGCGGCTACTTCCCGATGCAAAACACCGATAACAAACCATTAAAGTGGTGAACATGCAAACCAATTACGGACACCTGATAAGGGGAACAGGAAACTGGAGCACCGCCGGCCAATTAGGCGACAGGTAGTGATCGTTCACCTGCCAGAAGAACAGGTGAGCCCCACGAAAGGTGAGGCCATGAACAGGTGAAGGTGGAGAAAAGGTGAAATTAGATAAATAATGCATGAGGACACTTGAGCAGAATTAATGAACTTTAAGAACAGGTGAATTTCCGCTTAAAGTCTACAGATGAAGCCAAGAACAGGTGATAATGAAGGTAAAACATGAAATTCAATAACTAACAAGAGAAAACAGACTGCGCAAAGTTAGTGAACATCGAGAACAGGTGAACTTCAGTCTAGAGTTTACCTGAGCAGCAACGAGAGACCTTTTGAGGTGCTTCGCTTCCCAGGTAATTAGTATAATGCATCCCCAGATCAGGTGTGGCCGAAAGCTGCTCCGCTACTACCGTCCCTTCTCTCACCTGTACACGGGGCAGCAGGTGTGTGCGTGTGTGTGTGTGTGTGTGTGTGTGTGTGTGTGTGTGTGTGTGTGTGTGTGTGTGTGTGTGTGTGTGTGTGTGTGTGAGAGAGAGAGAGAGAGAGAGAGAGAGAGAGAGAGAGAGAGAGAGAGAGAGAGAGAGAGAGAGAGAGAGAGAGAGAGAGAGAGAGAGAGAGAGAGAGAGAGAGAGAGAGAGAGAGAGAGAGAGAGAGAGAGAGAGAGACAGACACACACACACACACACACACACACACACACACACACACACACACACACACACACACACACACACACACACACACAGCTTTACGTTAAGGTGACCGATGGGACCATCATGTTGGAGTATTTATCTTGTGACAGCCATTATTGATTGGTCTCTTGTTACGCACAGCTCGCGGATCCCGCCCGCCCTGACTGGCCACCGCTGCGCCCCATAATTAGTGGGCATTAATGCTGATTGTGAACACAAAAAGTACGCAATTAACCCAATCATGGATTATTATGATGAACATGTTTCATGTGAATAGCTTCATTTGGAATGCACGGAACTCGGCGTTCCTATATTAATGAAACAGAATTACCGAAATTAATTAATTTGTGAATCAGCATATATTATTTTGATGCACAGGAGACCAACGTGACAGGTGCCAGAGCTTGAACGCTCCTGAGCACCTGTCTGGGCTCCGCCTCACCTGTGCCGAGCCACCTGTGCCGTTCAGGGTCCACTCGGGACACTCAGGTGGCGAGACACAGGACACACCTCGCCGCTCAAGCTGCGCCTAACAATAAACATGTCACACTCACCGCTTGACAGGTGCACAAGTGTGTCCCTGGGAGGCGGGATCTGTGGGAGAGACGGATACGTTGGCACAGACTTAAATACACAGTAAACATGTATCTCAGAATACACCGAAATACAGTACACAAAAATAAAGCAGAAGGAGAAATTGTTATGCTAGCGATTGAAATAAAATTGAATATTCTCGCCAAGACTATATAAAAAAAACACATATACACACGTGAACACTTTACACACTTTACACGCACGCCTTAAGCCAAGCACCGCCTCCCCACGCTGCGATCCTGCCTTCCCCTCCCAGCCCGCGGAAAGAGAGGCAGGAACTTCCTCCAGGAGCCACGGGGACACGGAGACAATAAAGACATCCTGAGGCGTAGAGGAGACACGGAGGGGACAGTGAGGGGAGGAAAAGCCGAGGGGACACCGAGGGAAGGAAACGCTGAAAGGACACTGAAGGAGGTAGTAAAGGAAGGAAAAATTGCGAGGATACAAGGGAAGGAAAAAGTGAGGGGAAGTGAAGGAGGAAGTGAGGGGAGGAAAAGCTGAAGGGAATCTGAAAGGGGGTGATTCGGGAAAGATATGATAACGAGGCGCCAGATCCCCTCACCAGCGGCCCTGCACACCATTACACTCTCACTCCTATTGGTCACCGCATTCAATGGCCCGGAGACCCTGAGACCTGATCACCACCACCTGAGGCCGCCACCTGCAGGCACCTGACGACACCTGCAGCCTGGTGATGGTGGTGGTGCTGGTGCTCGTGTAGGCTAAAAGAAACGTGGAAGTGAACAGCTGGTGACGGTGCTATGCTATGTGAGTGTGTAAACTGTGCTCTGACTGTATGTTGACTGTATTTACACAGTATGCTGCCTGTATTTAGACTATATGTATGTATCTGAAGCTGTATTTAAACTATGTATGTAGACAGTATGTAGCTGAAAGTCATATATAGACAGGATGACTATGTAGACAGTATTCACACTACTTAAGACTATATTTAAACAGCATGAAGACTGTGGATTAGGTTATAATGTGGATTAGGTTATAATATTGAGAGCTTCCTTCAGTGACTGGGTGTTTTGTTAGTAAAGCGACATTCTGAATCTGCAACTGGCTGCGTTGAGGCGCCGTGAAAAAGAAAGAAAAATAAAAGGAACCACTTGTCTTTACTGTAATGCAACACTCATCTTACAGTAATAATACATTCCAAAGATACACTAGACTTCCAGAAGCAGTGCATAATTAATACTTGCATCCCCCTTCATGCTTGCGATGGATCTAAAAACACTGAATAAAACGATGATTCTAGTAAAGGATGTGGAGATAAGGAGGAGAAAAAAGCAATAATTCAAGTAGTCCCTCTGAGACGACACAACAGCATCAAGAAGGGCACGCATTACACAATAAATAAGCATAGAGAAAACTCCTGAACCTCCTAATGGGGATCAAATCAATACAAAACTAAAATAACTATGAATAAAGGATCAAGTGAGAGGTTATGAGCCACTATAGCCCAACAATGAAAACTCTTTGCGAATACATTAATAAACAGAACCAGGAATTAGTAAGCAGAAAAGAATAATCCATACACAAACAACAAGGAGGAAGAAAGGCAAGCGTGAGGAGATATAACCAGCTCACATGCACCATAACGACTTGGGAACATAAGAAAATAATAATAGAAGCCGGGAAAAAACCCATTAGGCCTACACGCGGCAGTCCCTTTACCTATAACTACCTATCATCCCTATCCATAAATTCATCTAATCTTCTTTTAAAGCTCCCCATTGACTTGGCACTAACAACCTGATTACTGAACCCATTCCACTCATGTGCCACTCTATTTGAGCACCAATTTCTTATTTCTAGTTTAAGTGTACCTTTATGAAACCTGAAACTTGTGCATCGCCTCAGAAATAGAGAAACAAAAATAGAAGACAGGAATAGAAAACAGAAAGGCGATGTTGAAAGAAAAACTAAAAATTACATCGATTACGAGCGAGAGGGAAGGAAGGGCAGCGTGAGGGGACACCAGGAGCCAACCCCCCACGCCTTGAAAAGTTGTGTGTCGTCTAATACAGCGACACAGTCCAAGGGAGGAAGTGAATTATAACCACAGCGAGCGACCCTCCTCGTGTCCCTTGGCGTTCCTCTGTCTCATTAGCCTGCAGATTTAGCTTTCCTTTATTCGTCTTCCCTTCTCCCTCTATAAAATACGAAAGGGTAAAAACTGCGTCGCTCTGAATCATATATTTTTCTCCTCCAATTATTCCGGAGAAGGAGCATCTCCCTCTCTTCCGCCCTTTACTTTCCCTTCCACTTTAATCAACTTTTGTTCCTCCTTAACCCCCGGATCAGTGCACCTCGCCTGGGCATTATCGCCGCCCCTCAACGCCAGATCTAATTTCTTAATCACATGAGCACACATGGGCGAGAACACATGAGGTCCTTGTGTGTGTGTGTGTGTGTGTGTGTGTGTGTGTGTGTGTGTGTGTGTGTGTGTGTGTGTGTGTGTGTGTGCGCAGTCTTATCTAACACTGACTAAATTTGAATGAGTACATAATACCTTTTCTGCATTTCTTTGGAAGTTGTGTCTATAGAAGTTGCCAGTAAAGTACTACGACTATTACTACTACTATTACTGCTGCTACTTCTACTACTACTACTACTACTACTAACTACTACTACTACTACTACTACTACGTGTGTGTGTCTGTGTGTGTGCGTGTGTGTGTTCCTTTCACATCACACCTTAACACAGTAAACATCAAAATCACAATACGAAAACACCAATCACGCCTCAAGTACACAAATCCACGTTACCCTCGAACAGAAAGACAACCAAGACACCACTGCACATAAAACTACAAAGCCACCAAGCTCCCAGCACAATACGAGGCCAAGGCGTTGAGGGAGGCACCAGTCGCTTATGTAGTGTAGGATATCAAGACTTCCTGCATCAGTGGGCCATGTGGTAGGCTCGAGGTGACCAGCAAGATGTACGAGTAAATGTAAGATAAAGAAGCCACGTGTTTTGCCACCAGACTTTTAGGAATGGACGCCCGTTACTTTTATTTATTGAGTTTATGTAGATTTTTTTGTTAATGTACTCCGTGTTTTTTGTATTTGTGAATGGTCAGAGAGAGAGAGAGATGAGAGAGGAGAGAGAGGAGAGAGAGAGAGAGGAGGAGAGAGAGAGAGGAGAGAGAGAGAGAGAGAGAGAGAGAGAGATCATGTACAAAGCAGCACAGATGTAATCATGACCCCATTCACAGGTGTTGGATGTATGTGATTGCTGTTGTGTGTGTGTGTGTGTGTGTGTGTGTGTGTGTGTGTGTGTGTGTGTGTGTGTGTGTGTGTGAGAGAATGAGTGTAAGTGGGTTAGTGAGAGCTTAAGTGTACTCCCTCACACACACACACACACACACACACACACACTCACACAATACCACCCTCCCTGTCTCCATCCTCCCCCCGTAGCGCCTTCCCTAAGCAACGTCTCTAGCAGAAAGGAAGGAGGAAGCCATTAAGTCCTTCAGGGAGAGAGAGAGAGAGAGAGAGAGGAGAGAGAGAGAGAGAGAGAGGAAGAGAGAGAGAGAGAGAGAGAGAGAGAGAGAGAGAGAGAGAGAGAGAGAGAGAGAGAGAGAGAGAGAGAGAGAGAGAGACGAGAAAAAAGATCCATATGTTTCACGAAAGGATACAATCAAAGGCTCTAAATTGAGATATAATGATTCTGCCGACGTAAAATGGACTGCACTTTCTTGGCATTCGGTCAAGGTCCCATAATTGGATGACGAGTCCATTAACTTGGGGAAATTGGTCCTTATGTGTTAAATCCGTAAGGGTCGGATTGGCTTAACGGCACGCTAATTAGATCATTTTATCAGGTCAAGAAGCCTTATTAGCATTTACAATGTTCATTTGTGATCTCCAGGGTTCGCCGGTCAAAAGTGGCGAAGCGATCTCACAGATGACTCATTAGCTCGAAAATATAGCAAGAAAAAAGCTTCACTCTGTCTCGAGCCTTAGGAAAGTGAACCCGAAGATGAGAGAAAAAATAAAAAGGCAACAGAGAAGAGGGACCAAGAAAGGAAGACATGGGTAAGAGAAGGAGGAGGAGGAGGAGGAGGAGGGGTAAGGGTGTGGAGGAAGAGGAGGGTAAGGGTGTGGAGGAGGAGGAGGAGGAGGAGGAGGAGGAGGAGGATGGAGGATGGAGGAAGGGCGTGTGTTAGATAGCAGCTTCATTAAAGTGAGCGAAGCAGTATTCAGAGATTATCGGGACGAAGCCTATGGAGGAACAAATTACATTAGAGGGAAGGGAAGGGGGAAGGAAGGGAAGGAGGAAAGGGAAGGGAGGAAGAACGCGAGAAGGGACGCGGCGCATTAGATAAATAAATAAACACGTAAATAAATAACGGAGAGAGAGAGAGAGAGAGAGAGAGAGAGAGAGAGAGAGAGAGAGAGAGAGAGAGAGAGAGAGAGAGAGAGAGAGAGAGAGAGAGAGAGAGAGAGAGAGAGAGAGAAATCGCCACAAAAGTCAATACCCCACCACATCAACATCAAAACACTTCTCACACTTCCCCAAACATCCCCACACCTCCCAGTGCCTACCTACACTTCCCCACACTTCCCAACACTTCACAATGCCTTCCCACACTTCCCCACACACACTTCCCGCTTCCCTATGCATTCCCATATCTTATACAACCCTTCCAACACACCCATACACTTAACCAAGACTCCCCTGCATCACCATTCCTCTACAAGCTTCTCTGAGACTCACAAGCCTTTCCTACACCTCCCCAAGGCCTCCCCAAAGCCTCCCTGCTCCTCCCCATGCCTTCAACACGCTGACTCCTCTCCGGAAACCAAGTCAGCGCTCACAGAAATTAAATTAACGACAGACAGACGCTGAAAAATGGTCGTCATTCTCCGACCACCACCTCGGAGGCACTGTGGAGGAGGGGGGTTGCTAATAAGATGGTAGAGATTATGTGTGTGTGTGTGTGTGTGTGTGTGTGTGTGTGTGTGTGTGTGTGTGTGTGTGTGTGTGTGTGTGTGTGTGTGTTTACGTTTGGATTATATTTACACAGATCTCATTAAGGCTTTGTCAGTGTGTGTGTGTGTGTGTGTGTGTGTGTGTGTGTGTGTGTGTGTGTGTTCGTCGCTGCCTGCCTGTTGTTGCTTGTCTGTCAAAGGTCTCTCTCTCTCTCTCTCTCTCTCTCTCTCTCTCCTCTCTCTCTCTCTCTCTCTCTCTCTCTCTCTCCTGCTCATCCCTGCCTCTTTCTCTACCCTTCCATCTCTCGTAGCCCTTCCCTCTCCCTCAGTCAGTCAGTCAGTCAGGTGAAGGCTCAGAGCAGCTGGTTGAGGCCACACGATAGCCAAGGTAATGGAGGACGGTACCGTAGTTAGCAAGGGAGGCGTGGCGAGCTAATGGGTGTAGTTACATTAGCAGATGCGAGAGGCAGTCTGGCCCACCTCGCAGCGTCTCAAGTAGTGGGGCCCGACACCCAGACAGACAGACACTTCACCAAGGCGGCTGAGAGGACCACCTCCGAGGTTAAATAGTATCTAAGATGAGGAGAGAGAGAGACGAGAGAGAGAGAGAGAGAGAGAGAGAGAAGAGAGGAGAGAGAGAGAGGAGAGAGAGAGAGAGAGAGAGAGGAGAGAGAGAGAGAGAGAGAGAGAGACTACCAACTCCACTAATATAACCACGAAAAAACACAGTACAGATCACAATTCCAACCTTTTCAACTGAACTAGCAAAGATAATATCAATAATAAAGACTATTTTAATGACCAATCACGTGCCAGAACAAAACTCCAGGCGTATGATAAGAAAATAACGAAGCGAAACGAGTCAGTCAAAGAATAACAAGGACTTCTCACAGGGGAGACAAAAAAAGAGGGAGGAAGTTGTGGAAGTTGAATCTGTGATATTTTCAAGTCTATTTCAAGACTGTTGGAAGACGAAGCGAAATCCGGTTAGGTGACATAAATAGTACGAGAAACTCACAAACAAACACACGAGGTAAACGCTACACACAAACACACACACACACACACACACACACACACACACACAACACTGACGGAGAGAGAGAGAGAGAGGGGGGGATAAAAAAAAAACTCTCTGCATCCTTAAAAGAGATAAACAAAAGAATTTTCTCTCTCCCCTTTGCTGGCATCAATAAAAAAAGCATAACTCCATTATAACCATCAAAATGTAAAAGACTTTAATATTTCTGTGAAGATTAAATTGACGCTAATGGGAACCGTAAAAGTGGCCTAACGTCGTTACAGACCAAAGGCACAAGTTTAAATGGACTTAAAGCGAGTTAGTCGGAGTATACACATGACCGACCAAACTTTACCTAAGGCAGGCTGGACCTCTCTCTCTCTCTCTCTCTCTCTCTCTCTCTCTCTCTCTCTCTCTCTCTCTCTCTCTCAGCCAATGCCACCAAGAAAGCAATCACATAACAATACCTGCACCTAATCCGTCGGTGTGAGTGTTATTGACTCCGCCTCTGTCCTGCCGCTGCCGTGCATGTCCGTCCGGTCTTTTATCCGCCGCGCTCCCTGGCGTGTGTCGGGCAGCGCGCTAACCTCCGGCTGCTGGGAGGACGTGGAATAGGAGGAGGAGGAGGAGGAGGAGGAGGTGAAGGTGGTCAGCGAGGCGTCCCCGCCACTTAGCTGAGGAACACAGCGGGGCACACACTTTGTGACACTCCTCGCTGCACATCTCCCCTCAGAGAGAGAGAGAGAGAGAGAGAGAGAGAGAGAGACGCCAGTACCCGAGCAGAAGCGACCGCCACTCCCTTGCTCAGGAACACGAACAGTTTTCTCACTTAGTAAAAGGATGGCAGGAATGACCATTAGCTGGTAAATTGGCATTTAGAATGTCCAATCACAGAAGCAGAAACGAACGTTCACTTGCAGAGGGGAGCGTTCAGGCCGCCCGTGCTGGGGCCGCGGCGAGGCTGAAACAAGTGCGCGCTTTTCATCTGATTCTGACTCGCTCCTGCCGGGAATCGTATCATCAGGAATTTAATAACTGCAATAATTCTGCCAAATGAAATGAGAAACAAGATATTGCTCCAAATTCACGGCGGGCGTAGCATAAATAGCTGGGTTTCCCATGGTCGCTACCCTTAATCTGCTCCACTACATACTCTAAATAAATAGTGCAGACGAAGAAATGTGAATAATTGGCAGGGCATGGAGCGGCGGCATTCAGCGCATGTTGATGGTTGAAGACGCGATACCTCACACGGACCGACCTCCTCCTCCTCCTCCTCCTCCTCCTCCTCCTCCTCCTCCTCCTCCTCCTCCTCCTCACCCCTGCTGGTCCATCTCCCCCTCCCCCTGGGTTGTCTGTCCGGGGGGATGGAGTGCAACGTCTCTCCATTACACTCTTCTCAAGTAGCCTTGATGGAATGAACACAGAGAGGAGGAGGTGGAGGAGTAGGAGGGAGAGAAAGAGAAAGAGAAAGGACAAAAAAAAAAAGAAATGGAGAGAGAAAGAAAGACCATCCCTCTGAGTGAACAACATTTGTGAGCCAAGATTTAAAAAAATAAACATGCGCCTTCGTACCTCTCGGGCTGCTAAGGTTAATAGTACATAAATCTCAGATAATGGATGGGGGTGCAGGTGCGCCAGATAGAGCAGAAGGGGCGGGATTGTGAGTCCACTAAGCAGGCATTCATAGCGCCGTCAGCCCCGCCGCCCGCCGCCACGCCCGAGCATCCATCACCCGCGGTCCCAACAAAGTGACACTATGATTGTTTGATTGCATGACGCCAGTCAGGGTCAGCACACGAGAGTGGGAGGAAGAGACGGCAGGAGGAAGGGACGGAAGACAGGATAGGAAGGGAGGGTCCGACTGGAAAAGATGAAGGGATGGAGAGGGAGGAGGAAGAGGGGGACGAGAAGAGGATGCAGGTATATCACAGGGAGGAGGAACAGGAGGAAGAGGAGGAAGACAGAATGGAACGAGGGAGAGGGCACTGAATGATCTCCAAATGTAAAGGCGCTTGAGAGAGAAGATGGACGAGGTTGCATGGAGAGGATGAAGGGACGAGGGGCAGGAGAGAACAAACACACACAGAGAGGGACCAGTGAAGGATGGACACACACACAACTGGCAACGGGAGGATTCAAAAACGAATAGCCGATAACAGAGTTTGCGAGGAGAGATGGTGTATGGCTTGGAGGGAAGGGAGAGGAGGGGAGAGAGAGAGAGAGAGAGAGAGAGAGAGAGAGAGAGAGAGAGAGAGAGAGAGAGAGAGAGAGAGAGAGAGAGACGCAGGGAGGAGGAGGAGGAGGAGGAGGAAGGAAAGGAGTAGGAGGGAGAGAGGTAAGGGGAGATTGGAGAACAGTCAGAATATGAAAGATAAAAATAACACACATCTATTTGCAAATGAAACAAACCGGGATAAAGAAGGAAAGACGGCAGGAGACAATAAACAGACAGACACAAAACAGACACCGTTCACAGTACTGGCACACACACGGGGAAAAAAAAAAACTAATTCAATTAAAACAAAAGAAGAACAAAGCGAAATATAAGGAAAAAATACATCACTACACAAAATTACAAATCGAGGGAGGGGGAGGGGAAGGGGTGGAGGGTTGGAGGGGCGGAGGAAAGGGTGGAGGGAAGCGTAATTAGAGGCAGGTGATGCGAGTCCCGGAGTTGCTCTGGTCGTGTTTTTATTGGTCAATTAGGCGGGTGATTAGGGTCAGAAATAGACGGGGATTATGATGAGGAAGGTCAACTAATCACCAAGTCCACCGACGACCCTCTGCTAAACACACCAATTTGGACCGACGCGCCGAGCCGACCTGGTGAAATGCAGCGAGTAATCTTACTTTCCCTACCCAATAATTAAAGCTTTTTTTGTATATATTTTGTATTATTATAGTTCAGGTAGAGTTTTTTTTAATTTTTTTTCGTTTCTTTTAATGTTTTATTCTTTATTTCCAACACTTCCTTTCGTTCGTTTCTAGAAGCGAAGATTAGTTTCAAAAGCAATCCGGATCAATAAATAAAATACAAAAGCATCCAGATAAATAGATTGATAAAATAAGAGAACGATAACAAATATGCCTCGTTTCAAATCCTCTTATAAAGAAAGGAATAAATATTTCTTTATATATATTTTTTTTACACACATGTGAGGAATTATCTCAGGTTTGCTTCGTTTCATATAATTGAGGGAGGGGCGATAATGCTGAGAGTGGTGATGTAGCGGTGTGGTGCTGGCAGTGGTAGAGTGACTGTCTGTGGTGCTGGTGGTAGTGTCTGTGGTGATGTAGCAGTGTGGTGTTGTGTGTGGATATGGTGGTGACGGTGGCAGTGTGGCCCAATGGTTGTCTGATGGTGTAGTGAAGTGGTGAGGTGTGGATGTGGCGGTGATGGTGGTAGTGTGGCTGTACTGGTAATAATAGTAGAGGTGGTGGTGGTGGTGGTGTGGTGTCTATAGTGTACCTGTGTGGTTTTGTGGTGTGCACGTGTGGGTGATGGTGGTAGTGTGGCTGGGCTGACAGTGGTAGTGGTGGTGGTGTGGCGTGATGTGGAGGAGGTGGAACAGGTGCGTGCGACCTCCACTTGGCGTCGGCAGCAGAGCGGAGCTGGGTAAAAGCAGCAACAGCAGGAGGGAGAGAGAGTGAAGCGACCACCTGCCTCCACTTCCTCCTTCCCTCCCTCTCTCCCACCCTCACTCCCTCCCTCTCTTCCTGGCTCACTGACTCCCTCCACATGACTCTCCACTCATGACTCCCCGGCAGCAGCATCTCACAGGCCTTACAAGTTAACAAGCTAACGACGCCATCTACCCGGTGTAAACCACGGGCGTCTCAGCACCTGTCGCCGGTAAACATCAGCCACTAACCCATTGGCAGCTTGGTCTGATTAGCGAGATAGACCATCGCCTTTAGACTCGCCCTAAATAGAACGAGTCGCTACCGAGGGAATAAAAATACTGGGTTGTGAGTCCTTAGTGAGTTCAGCCCAACCCTCGCTGCTCGTTACCTTCTGTCACCTTCTGTCACTCATCGAGGGAAAAAAAGTTACGGTAGCGACAGCCGCTGTGTGTTGACCTTTGCACCTGGTTCAGGCGTGAGAGGGCGTATACTTGCCCAGAGAAAGCTTAGATGATATCCAAACATCTTTAAATGTTTTAATACTTTACCATAGGAAGTTAGATAACACATCGTAGTACCTTAAAACATTCTAATACTTTTCCAGTATTTTATTTATTTATTTATATACTGAAAAAAAAAAATACGAGATGGCACTCGTTACGGTTCTCATAATATCTTTCCTCCTAAAATAAGAATCCCAAGAACACTCCATATCCGATATTCTAACCCAAAGAAAGAATAGCGTCATTATAAACAATCATAAACAAAAATGCTTTAATTTTTATGAGCTTTTCTGAAAATCGATGCGGAGAGCTGTCTCCTTTTCTTAATTTTCACCTTTAAAAGAACGTAAATTTGGGGAAAATTTTAAAGCACTCACACCTTTCACCCTGGACGAGGCAGAGAAAACGAAACGAAGAGATCACTTAAGTAAGAACTTATTGAAGCAAAAATCGAGAAATCACACAAAAAATGCAAACAGTTTGTTGACGAAGATGACAAGAGACAAAATCCAGCACACCCCCTGGTCAACGTCGAGGAGCAACAGGGCAGATGAGACGCCCACACACGCCTACACACGCCCACACGTCACTAATACAACATCCTTCCCTTGACGAATAAATTGACGAGGAGCGGATAGCACGGCGGGAGGAAATAGCGTTAGGGTGACCTGTGGGTGACACCGGGAGGGCACGAGGGTAATTGCGTGTAATTGCCAACTATAGTCGAGTCCCGAAATTGCCACGCGCCCGCTGGAATACATAAAAATACAAACAAGGGAAAGGATACGATACGTGAATTGGTGGACGTGGTGCTGATGGGGTGGCGGGGTGGCGAGTGGATGAGTGTTGTGGATGAGTGCGGTGGATGAGTGTGGGTGAAAGGAGGTACCAGCAAGTGGATGTTCATTGGGTGAAAACGACGAGTGTTCAACCCGAGGAGAAGAAATAATCTGAATGTTTTGGCGAGTAAAAGTAACAAAAGGTATGGGTGATGAGTAATAGTGAGTGAAAAAGATGAGTGTTCAGCCTGAGAAAGGGAAGAAGGAAGAATAATCAGAGTGTTTTGGCAGGTGAGAGTAACAAAAACTATGGGTGATGAGTAACAGGTGGGTGAAGAAGAAAGTGAGTGTTCAGGCTGAGGGAGAAGAGGAGGAGGTGGGATCCGAGTGCTTTGGCGGGTGATGGATGAGGTCGATGTGGCTGACTGAACCTCATTGCCGGCGAGAGGAACTGGTTGAGGAGGTGTAATCATAGGAGACTTGGATGTATTAAGTTCCCGCAGACACCACCCTCACCCCGCGTCCTCAGGCTGAATAAAAACTGTAAAATGTCATAAAAATACATGATTAAAACCCAAATCCTGGCTACTGACCTTTTGTAAACTTGGGAAGGAATATAATTAGAATCTATCCATCCACCCACACACACATATAAGACCCCTGTGTGTGTGTGTGTGTGTGTGTGTGTGTGTGTGTGTGTGTGTGTTTTCGTTTGTTTTCGTTGTGTTTTTGCGCTTAACTTGCTTCTGTGAGTTATCATCTCTCGGCTTCTCGTATGCTTTTTTTATATGCTTGTGGTTGCCGCTCTCTCGTTTCTCATCTTTATCTCATTATTTATTAGTTTTCTCTCCTTTTTCCAGTCTTTTTACATTTAACGGGTCTCCATCACGGTTCGTCACTCGTCTTCTGAGCTTCATCTCCTTCCCTTTCGCCGCCCTTTCCTATACACTTCATTATCTCCCTTACGTCCTTCATCGCCTCTCCTGTTATTACTCTCTCTCTCTCTCTCTCTCTCTCTCTCTCTCTCTCTCTCTCTCTCTCTCTCGCTCCTTCCTTCCTCCTCCTCCCTGGCCACTAATTAAGAGCATCTCATGTGAGGTTGGTTGAGCATATACAACTTAGGAAGCTGTCCCCTCAGACGCGAGATGGAACCTTGTTTACCGCTTCATTAAGGGCCAATTACCGCGTGTTGTGGCCGGGTGGGTGACGGCACTGATGACAGCCTCCTAATTAGCCTTATCTCCACGATTATGCCGCCCGATAATCTGATCTACGTAATTAACATCTTTAGTTTAGCTGCAAGGAAGAACAGAGAACGGCGGTGGGGTGGCGGTGGCTGGGTGGTGGTGGTGGTGGTGGTGGTGGTGTTGGCGATGGTGGTAGTTATGGTGGTGGTAGTGGTGGTGGTGTGTGTTGAGTAGGAGGGTGTGTGTTGTGTGGGATGCTGCTGGGATGTTGCTGCTACGTGATCTCTCTCTCTCTCTCTCTCTCTCTCTCTCTCTCTCTCTCTCTCTCTCTCTCTCTCTCTCTCTCTCTCTCTCTTCCTGCTTTTTTGTCCACGTTCTCTTTCAGTCTTTCCTCTTGTTCATTTTATTCGTCGTCTCCCCTACCGTAAAAGTTTGTCCTCATCTTCCTCCTCCTTCTTCTTCTTCTTCTGCTCCTCGTCTTCCTCCTTCTCCCTTTTTTTCAGTCATCTTCTCTGCTTTCACCTTCCTCTCACACTACACGGTTGCTGTGTGTGTGTGTGTGTGTGTGTGTGTGTGTGTTCGTGTGGAGTAACTAAACAACTGTCAGCGAATTCACGACTACTATTTGCATGACTGTCACTCACCAAATAATGAAGAGATCCTCCCATTGACCCCTCCACAGTCATCTCCCCACTAAGTAACACCACCCAAAACAAACCTCACCTTAACACGAAAATAGACGAACAATGCAGATTACCAACTATGAAAACCTGAGATTCTGACAAGATAAAAAAAATAAATAAATAAAAAATTGAACAGCCAGACAGACAGCAAAGGATGAGGCGGCAGCTTTCTAAAGTACTAAAGGACCACGTTACCCTTCACACAGCTGTCCCCGACCCTCACCCTCCCCCCGACAGCCGCTGGGGGGACTGGAGGGGGAAGGTGGAACGCGGGGGAGGTTGAGGGAGGACGGGGGGGAGGGAGCATCAGACATGGGAGTCACCAACCACGCGAAAGCCATCTGGTGTTCGAAATAGGAACGTCTCCATCTCGTTTTCTTTTATCCCGAGCGCTCTATATCTCAATGCATTATTCTAGGGGTGAATCTAAAGCGTTTTAAAGCAGAATGCATCGTTCAGGTGGTGATTGTTAGTGAATAAATGGCTGTGGGTGTTTCAGTGAGTAGCGTTGGTCTTTCTTTAGTCTTGGGACGTGTGTGTGGACGGTGCGGCCTCGGTCTGAGTGGTGTAATTCAGTCATTCCATCTCTTAAAACCGAGGTGGTGATGACCCTCCATCTAAATTGCCTCATTTCCTCTACATCCCCTTCGTTAGCAATTATTCCCTGCTCCCTCACAGCCCTCCTCCTCCTCATCCTCCTCCTCCTTTCACCCTCTCCTTTTCCAGCTCTTCTTTCTCTTCTTCTAGTCTGAGCACACAACACCACATCAGCCAGGCTAGTTCCGTCCCCTCCCTCACGCACCGCACAGCCTGTCTCCATTAATAAGCCTCGTGGAAGAACAGCTGCCAGAAATTGGGTTATTTTAATACAGACAACTAGATGAGTTAGATATGAAGATGCATTAGCTGGGATGTGAGCTTCAGCCTTTTTATTTCAACGTGGGTGACTCAGAGTGGGAGTGAAAGAGGCAGCGGTGAATAATGAATAGAATAAAAAAAAGAAAGAAAGAAAGAAGAGAACTCGTATGATGAAAGATGATCAAAGAGAAAAGACGACTGGAATTGAAGTTAGGAAATCAGGATGGACAGTTGCAGATGGATGAGTGACGTGGACATGAGCAAGAAGTGTAGAGTGTGTGTGTGTGTGTGCAAGAGAGAGAGAGAGAGAGAGAGAGAGAGAGAGAGAGAGAGAGAGAGAGAGAGAGAGAGAAAGAGAGAGAGAATAAAAAAAGAAGCTTGAGCAAAGGCAAGCTGAAGTAAAATACGGGAGAAGGAGGAGAGATACTGAACAAAGCTTGTAATGGAAGGGAGTGCGGAGTGGGCGGAGGGAGAGGAGGAGGAGGAGGAGGAGAGGAGGGTGAGGAGGGAGGAGGAGGAGGAGGAGGAGGAGGAGGAGGAGGAGGAGGAGGAGGTAAGAGTGAGTGGGGTGAGAAGGGTTGGAGGTGAGTGGTGAAGGAGGAGGAAGAGGAGGAGGATGTAGACTAACGAGAGAGAGAGAGAGAGAGAGAGAGAGAGAGAGAGAGAGAGAGAGAGGAGAGAGAGAGAGAGAGAGAGAGAGAGAGAGAGAGAGAGAGAGAGAGAGATTCAAACAACACACACAGTCTAGCATGAAGTATCTCGCGCACACCAACACCAAGCTTGACAAGGAATAAGGAATCGAATCGTGTCCTTAACAAAGACTAATCGCTTCGTGAGGTCGTAAGCTTCAACCCTTTATAGTCCTGCCTACCTTGAGCACAGGTGAGGGGTAGAATCTGAACACTTACGTCATTTATATCCAGAGAGGAGGACCGTGCGTGTGTGTGTGTGTGTGTGTGTGTGTGTGTGTGTGTGTGTGTGTGTGTGTGTGTGTGTGTGTGTGTGTTAAGGTCTCTCTCTGGATTTCAACCAATAAACCGTTCAATATATTTAATGATTCATGGGCTAAACTTAAACAAATCATGAGTCCCCTGCAAGCTGCGAAACACCAAACACGTCTTATTCATGGGTGAATGTATATTAACAAGCATTGGATCAGGAATTAGGAGAAAGCAGAGTGGAATATTAAGACATGATATTGTTCTGCTTAATATGAATAGGTGTTTTATAAGTAACCAAAATTTACACACACACACACACACACACATACACACACACACACCACACACACACACGTATCTCAGGTAACACACAGAACACAAAGACAAATACATGTCATTCAAAGTCAAATTTCAAATAATAATTTACTCTCACTCAATTCCATTGCAATTAAGAGATACAATAGAATGCGATTAAAAATGACTACCCATTTTTTGTTCATATGCATAAGGGTTTTTATTCTTACAAATCATTTTCCCCTCGTGAAACTCTATATGGATGCCAATTTACTTTCAGTCAATTAGTTGCTCATGAAAAAAAAAAAAAAAATTAGAGTTTCAGGTCAGCCGTCCGGTACATGAATATATACTTCTCCGTAGACAAAAGTATGCTTAATTTACTGGCAAATACGATCTCTTTCACAAGCAAACATTTTTCTGACAGAGTCCTCTTTTTTTCCGGAGGTGGATAACAATGGCTCATATGTTCTGGATATAATTGCAATATTCATAAGCCATTCAGAGTGTGTAATTGATGTGGGGGAAAAAAAGGTTAGCATTTGATCCGTGGCTCCGTGATCTCCGCCTGTGTGGTGCTCGCCCGACTCTTTCGTACCATTAGACAAAAATCGTAATTAGGTATTAGAATGATGATGATCAAAGCGACAGTAGCACGTGACCTTCTGCGCCTCCCACTGCGGTGCTCCCCTCCTGACGGTGAAAGTGGTGGTGGTGGTGGTGGTAAAGGTGGTGGTAAAGGTGGTGGTTTTACATGAAGTCACGGAGAAAAGGGTGCCTTAGAGAGAGAGAGAGAGAGAGAGAGAGAGAGAGAGAGAGAGAGAGAGAGAGAGAGAGAGAGAGAGAGAGAGAGAGAGAGAGAGAGAGAGAGAGAGAGAGAGAGAGAGAGCAGTAAAGACAGTAAGGGGAGATCAGGCTAAATGCGTTTCTCTTGTCTCAGATAAGCCTATCATGACTTTCCTGGCTCAGTCCTGCCCGAAGCTACTCCATGCACCTCCCTGCTCCCTCCACCCCTCACATTCTTTATGTCTTTTTTCCGCCACTTTCCTTGCTTTTGCTTGGCGGCGAAGAAGTCACTCCTCCACTCAGGCCACGAGACTCACGGGGCCACGAACCACGGAACCATTCTCCCGACGGAAAAGTAAGAATCAGGTGTGCTAAGGTAGAAATCTTGTATTGGATTCTAAGCTCAATTTCCCGGCTTTCGTAATTGCTTAAAGGTGTCTCATTGCTCTTATTTTACACGTCTGGTTTATAGCCGCCTCACAGCTGCCTTTCGGAGTGTTTTTCTGCGTCGTTTTAAGTGCTGGGGGAGGAGGACGAGGAGGAGGAGGAGGAGGAGGAGGAGGAGGAGGAGGAGGAGGTGGTGGAGAGGAGCAGCGACCCCCAGCAACGCCAGACACATCAGGATGAGGGAGGAAGAGGGCACCCCACACCACACCACAGCACGCCACGCCACGCCGCCTTCGCAAAGCTTAAATGTTTCACGTCTGGCTTGCCACTCGGGCAGGCGAGGGCGCGGTCTCAACACTCCACCTTCCTGCCTTATCCCGCCCCACTCATCCGCCTCTCACTGCCCCTCACTCATCACCGCCCACTCCACCGCCTCTCCCTCCACTCCTCCTCCTCCTCCTTACCTCCGCCTGCGATCTTGCATCACCAAACACTGCTGCCGAGGGACCTGCTTCCTTCCTCTCATCACCACTACCAGCAGGAGCCCTTCACTAAACAAAAAACACGCACACGCACGCACGCACACACACACACACACACACACACACACACACACACACACACACACACACACACACACACACACACACACACACACACACACGCACACACAAGTATCTTTCATCTGCACCAAACTCGCAATTTATTAACAAAACGATAAAATCCCTCCACCCACCACTTGAATGCATTAGCGATTTTTCAAGTTCACAACCACAAAGCGAAAGAATTCAGGCAATTACTGAATCAATGGAGGAATAAGTGAAACTGTAGCCGCGATGCAAAACCGGTCCTGAGGCGCATAAAACAAGGCGGCGCGGTGACAGAGCCACGAAAGGTCACCGGGGGGATCAGGAGGAGGATGCTGGGGCGTCCTGAAGGATACTAGAGAGAGAGAGAGAGAGAGAGAGAGAGAGAGAGAGAGAGAGAGAGAGAGAGAGAGAGAGAGAGAGAGAGAGAGAGAGAGAGAGAAAATTTCGCAAAGAAGGAGACGCAAAGAGATAACGACAAAGACAAGAACAAGAAGCACATCGTTGCAAAGGACTCTTGCCAATCATCTCCGTGTCATCTTCCTCCCTAACACAAACCCAAACGGCATTCACTCAAACCACACCAAGAAATACAATAAAAAAGCAGAGAAAAATCAAAGGAGAGATGGTATCGCAAGCTTAAGATGGAGTGTTTACGTGTAGCCGGAGCCTTGCAAGAGTGGCGGCGGCGGAGGCGAGAGGCGGAGAATCCATTTATTATGCTACACGAATACAGATAAGAGTTATCAGTGAAAAAATGAAGCAGTTATCCTTTGACTGTAGGTACATGGCCCGCTATCTCTCCCTCACCACATAAACCACTCGACACCCGCCGTAACAAGCCCCGCGCCGACCTGCCCCTTGCCGCCCTTAAGCGTGGGACACCTTAACCCGTGTCCCCTTGATTGTGGACACCGCCAGATACTTTCTCTTCAGGACACTCCCACCTGGCCTCCCTCAGACGCTGCCACATGTATTCCAGGGATAGTGCCCAGTGTACATTAATTTCCCTATTAATTCCATGGCCTGATAAACTTAAAGCCGACAAGGACATTCATCTATCAGACCCTTAAGGTGATTATGCGAGTGTGGATGGGCGGTGGGAAGAAAGGGTTGTGAGGTGTGTGTGTGTGTGTGTGTGTGTGTGTGTGTGTGTGTGTGTGTGTGTGTGTGTGTGTGTGTGTGTGTGTGTGTGTGTGTGTGTGTGTGTGTGTGTGTGTGTGTGTGTTAAGGCTTCTTTGGCACTGGGTTTCAACTAATAGACTGCTCAATAAACGGAATGTTTGACCGAAAAAAAAAATCACGTCTTACTCATGGATAAATCGGTATTAAGATCTACTGTATTAGTGTGTGTGTGTGTGTGTGTGTGTGTGTGTGTGTGTGTGTGTGTGTGTGTGTGTGTGTGTGTGTGTGTGTGTGTGTGTGTGTGTGTGTGTGTGTGTGTGTGTGTGTGTGTGTGTGTGTGTGTGTGTGTGTGTGTAACCTTTTCGTGCGTCCGCTCCACAATCCTGGGTGAGGCATATTTTTCTACATGAAGTACTGTAGGCTCTTACTTCCACTGCCTTTCATGTATCGAGCTGCCTGGGGCCTTACACATCAAAGTAGAGCCGTCTGCCTCGCGTCCAGGCCGAGAGATAACTGGAAAAGCTCTCAGGATATCAGTCATTTCAAGGGTGGCGTTTCCGGCACCTGTGCTTATAGCAGAGAGTGCCGCTAAAGTGGGTGCCACTCTGAACTAAAGTGAGTGAGATATAAGCATGTGTCCTTGACGCGCACGGAAGAGAGAGAGAGAGAGAGAGAGAGAGAGAGAGAGAGAGAGAGAGAGAGAGAGAGAGAGAGAGAGAGAGAGAGAGAGAGAGAGAGAGAGAGAGAGAGAGAGTCTGTACCTATAAGTTCCTCAGCCACACTGGAAGGGCCTCTAGTTTTTACTTCCGGGGATGGTGACCTGAGCAGTATTCAAACTCGCCAGGTCGTGCGCTGTGCAAATACTTTACGAAGCAGCGTGCGTGGGCGTCCTGCTCCTGCCTCAGCCCTGCAGGAGAGACAGACGGCGAGAGTGAGTCTCCTTTGGGAACAGAAGTATGGGGAACGAAGAGGACGCAACGCGTATCATTAAGGATCAGAAACTACAAGAGTTGCAGGTAATGATCTCGCTTCGGGACTTGTTAGGGGAATCATTTGTGCCTGAAAACCCTTCACTAGAACTCCCCTAACCCCCCTCCCCGCTGCCCTCACCCTCCGCACGGTGACGGCAGCGATTCAGCAGGAGGGAGGGAGCGAGGAAGGCGGGGAAGGGAGGAGGGATCCGAGGCAGGGCGTGCTAATGAGGCTGGGGCTCCCGGGTCCGTTCACACCCATAATGAGGCTCACACCGCCCCGCCTTAACTTAACTAACACCGCTACTTCCCACCCGCGCCTCAGCCTCCCTGCCAGAATGCCTTACCCAACTTTTCTTTTTATTATTTACTGTGGTTCACTTTTTCCACGATCCACCCTCGCCTCCCAGCGCTGACTTCGATCACCTCTGAGATAAACACTTGTGCAATTTGCATCATGAAATTTACATGACCAGAACCAGTGCCTGACCCCGTTATAGGAGGACCTGGCGCCTTCCCCTCACTCGCTATCCCTTCTGCGTCTTCACCTCTCCCAGCTTTGTTCCTCCACCTTTGCTCCTAAGCCTCCTCCTTGTAGCTTTCCTGTTCCATGCCTCCCTCCTTGCTTCTTTCCTTCTTTCTACCTTTCGAAATCCCTCCTCCTCCTCCTCCTCCTCCTCCTCCTCACACGGGCTTCCAGCTGTACTTCACCTTCGGACGCTCGTGTCGGCAGGTTACCCGCGGCATTTTGACTCACAATACATACAAATAAAATAACTTCGCTTAAAAAAATCTGAAGACAATCCGATCGGCGATGTGTTTTTCAGGACGTGAAGCCGCCAGGAGCAAGGGTCTGCCTCGCCCCCACCCGCCTCGCCCCGCTCCACTTCGCCTCTTGGGACCAGGATTACCTCAGATTTGGAAGTTTTCAACATATCTCGGAGGCCACAAAGTAAATGCTAGCTTTTTCTAGCGTAAAATTTCAGTCCATTCGCTTTTTTTCCCGTCCCCATACACAGGCGAGGAAGGAAAAAATGAGTCATCCATATTTTATCATACTTTCGCAGAACAAAAGCTGCGCGCCACTTCTGAGGAAAACAGCGGATACACACAGTCGAAAATTGACGTGTATGTTTTAAAAGCAGTTCAGTCATGTGCCGCCAGACGATTGATATCTTCAAGCACTTGGCAGGGAATGGATGCATACATATTTCAGAGGCCAAGAGGACGTTAAGCAATATGTACACTCCCACTCCACCTCCTCCACTTCTCTGCTCCTCCTCCTCCTTCTCTCTTCCTCCTCCTCCTCTCCCTCTTTCCCTTTCTCCTCCTCCTCTAGTTTTATTGGGGCGAGGGGAAGGGGTGACCACGACAAAAGGAGCGGCAGTCGTACATACCTGACCCAATATCCAATCGTGCCTTCCCTAAGCCCCACCCTGCACCCCTCACTGAGTGTCCTGCCTGTCCCGGCCGTCCACTGCTCCAAAGCCTCCTTCCACTCGCCTCGCAGCAACAAAACAACGTCCTCAAGCCCTGAAGGGAGGCGCCACTGACCCGTGCATCGATCACTCACCCATTGGACTCTATACTTCATGCTTCACCCACGTAAATCTGAACAAACTTGCTAATAAAGGATTCATGGGGTGAGAAATGTCCGCCAGGTGCTTAAGGTGATCGACGTGAACGATAAACACGTTTGAGAAGTTAGCAGTGACAAATAACAGATGCAGTAACAGCGCAGCGGGTCACCTGAGCTATCAAAACATTACACCTTTCGCATGAGAGAGAAAGCGAGAGAGTGGGGGAGGGAGAGGGAGGGGGAATCAAGGCAGGTAAACGAACACACCTGCAACGTCACTTTTGTCCACGAAACCTGGCAGTGTCGCTCCCCAATTGCCGCGGCAGAGAAATAAAAAATGGGACCAATCAAAAACACGACTTTTGTTCGCCCTTCTTCACCTGAGTCAGTCTCGTTACGGACCTTTTAGAGCCCCCCACTCTCGGGTATTATTGCTAGCTCTCGGCTTTTTATTTTTCATGCCTTCCCCCCTGTTCGACAAATCAGAGATAGGTGGAAATATTGCGCTGCCCGTCCGTCTGCCCTGCCTTGTCTCTTATTGAAGGTCCACGCTCACTGTTCTGCTTCATGAGACGGATGCGGAACACACGCACGCCTCACCTCACTTGTGCTCTCAAGGCACGCCAGGTGACATTATTACTCTACCTGGGAATAATAACTAGTCTCACCAATCTTTCCTTTACCGCCTCCATTTACAAGGGAAAGTCATTATAAGAACATGCATTTTAATTTCATATTGCTCCACTTTAGATGATGATATTAAGTGACCCCGCCTGTACTCCTTTTTGTACCTACGTTTAAAAGGAAAAGTTGTAAGAATTTGTATTATATTTTATGTTGCTGAACTTTATAATGCAAGTGGCATCATGTCTATTCGCTCTTTTATTAAAGAAACTTGCATTATACTTTCATTCTTTAACTTTACGCACAAAATAATGCAAGAGGAGTCGTTTTAATCTCTACAAAAGGAAAATTATACGATAGGAGCATTGCACTCAATTTTCCTATAAAGTCCATTAGGTAAAAATTCACTCCTTAATTAACCTTCATTAACCTTACAACGAATGCGCAGAAGAACCATCACTCACCTATACACGAAACTGAAGCAAAGGACTTGGATAATTGATAGCATTTACTTACACTATCCCATCTCGTAATCCTTTATCATTAACCAGCCACATCAACCCCAACCTCACCCCTCTTGACCCCACCCTCCTCCCCACCTCGGATGAAACCAAGTAGGGACGTGTTTTAATGACGTAGGAGGCGAGGCGGGGGATGGAGGGGGGTTAGCCAGCCTGCCCCACCTACCCCTCCAGCTTCACTAATGAGAAGAATAAATGATACACCTGAATCGTTCCTCGCCTCGGCCCGCACGAAGAGGAGAGGTGATGAGGGAGAGGGAGAGGAGAGGGGGAGGAGGGAGGGAGAGATGAAAGGGAGGAAGAGAGAGAAGGAAAAGGGGAAAAGGTGACTAGGAGGGTGGATGAAGAGTAAGAGAAAGAGAGAGAGAGAGAGAGAGAGAGAGAGAGAGAGAGAGAGAGAGGGAGAGAGAGAGAGAGAGAGAGAGAGAGAGAGAGAGAGAGAGAGAGAGAGAGAGAGAGAGAGAGAGAGAGAGAGACGAAGCAAGATATAAAGAGGATAGAGAAGAGTGAGGAAGACAGTGCTGGGGAGAGAGAGAGAATGGCTTAAGAGAAGAGCAGAAAGGGACAGAGTAACGAGAGGGGAGAGAAATGGATGGAGAAAAGGGGCAGAGAAACGAGGCGTGTGGACGTATTGAGGTGACGAAAGAAAAGACCACGACAGAAAAGAGAGGAGAGAAAAATCAAGCAAACCACAACTCCATCACATACGTTGTCTCATTCCCTTTCAAGCGGGTAACTAAAATAAATAAAAGAAATAATAACACGACGATTCAATGGCAAGATACAATTGTAGGCTTCACTCCCCCCAGCTTCCATCAGCCTCCATTCCTCGAGGGAGTAACAGTAGAGCCGAGGAGATGAGAAAAGAAAACGCTACACATCAGGATGAGGCAATGTAATTAGATAGGAGCTAATTAATAAACATAAAAAGGGATGATAGCCTCTCTCAAGCCCCAGACACATGCCACTAAACCAGAAGTGGAAGTTCTCCCCCCCCATTTCCCTTAAAGCTCACCACCTAAGCTTACAACACCTCACCTAACCTAACCTAACCTCACGTAACCTAACCTAACTTCACCTTACCAATCCTCACCTCACTTAACCTAACCTAACTTAACCTAACATAACATACCCTATCCAAACACACGACTATCACCACATTAACTGACACTTGTATTCCTCTTTCGTCTCTCCCTTTCGCCTCTACCGTTCTCTCACGCCTCCACGCCCTCCAGGTGTTCGTGGCGCAGCGCATAGTGGCCACACCTGAGCCACCTGGCCTTGTTACTTTGTCGGCAAGGGAACGGGAGTCTTGGAATCTGAGAGAGAGAGAGAGAGAGAGAGAAACCCCACGCCTCTCTCTCTCTCTCTCTCTCTCTCTCTCTCTCTCTCTCTCTCTCTCTCTGGTTTGTGTAGAATTTATACTTATATTCCTCTTTTGACGGTGATAGACAGATAAATAGATAGAGAGACGGGCAGGTCGGCGGCGGTAACATTTTCGAAATAGTATATTGTGAGGAGGCACCTTTCTATACAGGATCCCTAGGTAGTTACGGCTTACAAGTGGACACTGGCCATTGGAGACACACTCGAGTAATATCGTCTGTATCCAATTACCGGCGATCTAAGACCCCTACTCGGAGGTAAACATGTTAACAAAGCCATTGAGGAGCTGCTGGTCTGGGCGGCGCCATTCTCCCGGGCTGTGCTGAGGAGGCCCTAATTGACTTAGCCTCCGAGACTCGACGAGCACAAAACTGATGGTCAACACTCGCCGACCTGACCCGTGTGTGTGTGTGTGTGTGTGTGTGTGTGTGTGTGTGTGTGTGTGTGTGTGTGTGTGTGTGTGTGTTTTCCCTCTCCTTCTTCGTCATCCTTGCCCTCTCCTCCCCTCACCTTCTCCCACATCCGCACATTTTTAGACACTGAATGCGATCATATGAGAATTCCACAATTTACGGCTCGAAAATTTACCATCCCGTGGACAAGACTGCTGCCTCTGGGGGCATTCAGCGGCCTGGGGAAGGGGAAGCTGCTGCTGGCGCACACACACACACACACACACACACACACACACACACACACACACACACACACACACACACACACACACACACACACACTCACATACACACGGACCTTTCATGCCATTGATCTTCACCCCTGCACTCGCCTCAAGAACCATGAAGACAGACAGATAGCCAAATATACACCGATAGACAGACGGACGGATAGAAAAAGACAGGCGAGCCTCACAGGTGAATGGTCAAGCAGACAGATGGATGGAGGGACGCAATCACCTGAGTTCCCGGAGCAGCGAGACAGAGGCATTGCAAGAGATCAAACTGTTGGTCGCTTCACCCTCCAGCCGCCAGCCACTTGTAGAGAGAAGCCAATTTTCAGCCACCACGGTAGAGCGACTTGTGTAGAGAGGTGAATGTGGCATCCACACGCCACTAACAAGCGTCCACAGCAAGCAGTGCCATTTCTAAACCCTCTCTAGTGGGCGGCAGCATCACAGTGCCGCAGATTCAGGTCAGTGGAGATAATAGAAACTTGTTATCAGTTTCTTCGAAGTGGAAGCGTCTAATTAGTGTTGCTATCATTGACATGTGTGGCAACGTAAAATCCTATTGAAATTCTTACTGGTGGTTCATCGAAAAGTCTTGCTCTTGATCATCATTTCTGTTTCTTGCGCCACTTATTTTTCTTTCTTTTTTCCCCGGGACTTGGGGAGGCGGTCAGTAAGGTTGTCACGGAGTAATTCACAATGAGGAATGAAATGGAGGTTCAGGCCAAGAGAGGTGATTTCTTTCTCCTTTGTGATACACGTATCGGTGTCTCCAGAAGCGCAATTAGCGACTTCTGTTATTATGGATTGTTCTGCCATTTTGCGTTGTGCTCAGTGAGAGAGAGAGAGAGAGAGAGAGAGAGAGAGAGAGAGAGAGAGAAGAGAGAGAGAGAGAGAGAGAGAGAGAGAGAGAGAGAGAGAGAGAGAGAGAGAGAGAGAGAGAGAGAGAGAGAGACCATCCCTCCCCCCACACACACGTACACACAATCTCCCACTACTACAAGCACATGCATACATCCTTGCCCACCTACACCACACACACACACACACACACACACACACACACACACACACACACACACACACACACACACACAGACAAACACCAATGAACACTGACTCGCAGGCTCCCTCCAGACAGCAATTTCACAACCCTTCACTATTAAAAGCGATGCATCAGACAAAACTCGCTGTAAACAAGAGAACGCAACACGCTTTCCCCCCCCAGCGTCCCGTGGGAGC
>NC_087185.1:6642500-6647500 GCF_035594125.1 Scylla paramamosain
TTTTTATTTTCATTTGCCCGCATTTCAATGTGTGTATTTGTGTGTGTGTGTGTGTGTGTGTGTGTGTGTGTGTGTGTGTGTGTGTGTGTGTGTGTGTGTGTGTGTGTGTGATATAATCTCATTGCAAACATATCCATCTTCCTTTTTTTTTCTTCTTTTTTTTATTGCGGAGTATATCAGAAATACACTTTATTTTTCTAATTACAGTTACAGTGTTCGTTTTTTTGGGCTCCTATTATTTCGGTGGCATTAAGATCAACACAAACTACTTAACAACACAAAACAAGGAAATGACTAAACACCATGATAGATAAAACTTTACAAACAACACCCGCTATACTAACCTACTACCTTAATAGCTACCAATACGGCTGCTACAACAACAACAACAACAACAACAACAACAACAACTATTCTCTCTTTTCTGCAGCAATAACAGTCAACACTCAGCCCAGCAAACCGATCTTCCCTTACACACTTCTACGTATCCTATTCACATCCTACCATACAGGCATCCATCTCCAATTTGAAGCTGTTCCTACGTCCTCCAATGATCGTTACGTCTAGCACATCTATTAACATCATCCCCTCCACACACACACACACACACTTTCTCGTCCAAGTAATTCATTACAATTCAGCTATGGGAAGTAGGGAGGGAGGGGTTAGGGAGGGAAGGAGGGAGAGAAGGATTGAGGAAAGGATGTTGCGGAGGAAAATTTGGGAGAGGAGTGGTTGTCTCTTGATGTTGAAACGAGAAGAAACTGATTTAATTAGAAGGGTGTTTTGTGTGTGTGTGTGTGTGTGTGTGTGTGTGTGTGTGTGTGTGTGTGTGTGTGTGTGTGTGTGTGTGTGTGTGTGTGTGTGTGTGTGTGTGTGTGTGTGTGTGTGTGTGTATGCTCTTTATTTTTATTTATTCATTTTTTTTTTTGTTTCACTTACTTTGATATATAATTAATCATTTTAATTTAACTAATGTATCTCATGAAATATATCCATGACATTTTCACCTTTCTCTTATTTTATTTCGCTTCCGTTTCTTTTATTTATCATTTCTACAACGAGGATTTGAAAGAAGACACAGAGGAAGCAACTATTTGTGTTATGCTCGAACAGAAGACATTGACGAACCGTTGGAGGCTTCAGACATGTCCCCCTACATCACTTTGTGTAGCCGAGACCGCCCTGGAGAAGCTGACGAAGAGCTCCGCGAAGTGTGAGCCGCTGCCTCGACCCTGGAGGCCAAGAAGGCATCAAGATGAAACTGAATTCCGTTCCAGTGAAGCTGTTGTTCAAGGTGCAGGCTGTCGTAGATCATTCTAACCCCTCCGCAATCCTCAGAGCTTTTGAGGAGCACGTCATGGGTGACTTTTCATGTTTACTTAAGTGAATATAATGTAGATGAAATATGTTGCGAATCCTTGTATTATATTTGTAACATTAAGTTTGAACACGCTGTCAATTAATGCTTTAATGTAATGAGAGTGCAAAGAAAACGTTTTGTATTTGTGTCCATATCTACTCTATAGAAACGGCACACACACACACACACACACACACCACACACACACACACACACACACACACACACACACACACCTTCACGCCTCCTCACCTACACAGCGGCGCCCACCACCTCCTCTCGTTAAGCCGAGGCGACACCCTTCCCCCGCGGCCAAGGGAAGGGCAATTACCCCCTCGCGCCTCGGGAGACACCCAAAAGCACTCTGCGTCATAAAAGTCCAGCGAATCTGTTAAAATGTACACGTCCCAATTTACCCGAGACACCCAAGTGCGGCGGCTGGCGGTTATGGCTGCTCCCGCACGGTGGCCTGACGCGCCATTCGGCTCACCTTCCCGCGTGGTGAGGCAGTGCGCGGACTGGCGGGCGGACCGGCGAAAAGAGAGAGCGGAAAAAAAAAAAAAAAGAGCAAGAAACGGAGAACACGACGCATTTAGCAAGGAAAGTGGTTTTGGCGATGATTAGAGTGGTAGCGGCGATGTTTTGTGAGGATACAGACAAGAAGGTCAGTTGATATTGATTAAGGGAGTTTTCCCCTTTCGCTCTCTTTCTCCCTCTCTCCCTCGTAGACAAACAGAGGAGAAAACTCGTTCCCGCCCGCGAGGAGCCGCCGACCTCTCCCTTCTCCTCCCCCTGGCGGGTTTACGAGGCGGGCGGCACTCACCTCGGCGCCGCGGATGACTCGAGGCTGGCCGGCTGTACTCATGGTCTGTTATGATATATTCAGCACACCCTTCAGACTCAGCGCTCGCCGCGGAATTATAAATGATAGTTAATGTGATATCGAGCTGCCATAACAACAATGGATACTGAAATATCTTCCTCAAATACGACGCAGCTGTAAATCACTCAGCGACTTTAATGGAAAATGAATGTTCCGAGTCGTTTCTCTGCATAAAATCAATTCCTCGCTGTCGACCTCCGCACCTGGGCCGCCGGGAGACAGCAGAGTGGCTGCCTTGCGGTGAAGTGTCGCGCGGTATTATTCATGCCAACACCCGCAGCAGGACGACTCCCCGCTGCCTTTTTGCTCGTTGTGGAAGTGCTTGTACTTAGTGTTCCTCGGGCGCGCGCCTCCTGGGTCGCCTGGCCAACATGCACGCGGGGAGTCAGGGAGAGTCAGGCGTGTACAAGGCAGTCATTCTAAAGAGAGTGTGTTCATGCGTTCAACCGCGCGCAGCCACCAAGACTTACACACTGATGCAAAAGTAGACTTATTCGCAAGGACACAAAATAGCCTCCACATTGAGCAGGATTCACAGAGATACAGTATATGACCTCAAACCACCAACAGAAACAGACTTAAATGTGACAGTTCTCATATATACCTGCGAGTGCTAAGATGAAATAACCATATGGATGAGGTGTGTCTTTGTAGAGGTACAGGTACGCCTCAAGTGCACGTGTGGCTGCTTGCACGTACGTGTGGGAAGAAGTAAGGTTAGTGTGCGCGTGCGTGCGAGACCCTTTCAGAGGCACAGAGCAGAAGAGCCTTAAGCGCCTCCTCCTCTTCCCCCTCTAACAATGTGCGCCGCGGACACAGACAAACAAAAGAGGGTGATCTCTCTTGAGGCATGACAAAGGAGGGTGCTTCGGTCCACTTGCGAGAATGCACTTACTCGGGATTTCCTCATAGACCTTTAATTGTAGCCAGACAAAGGCCAGACTCCTATATAAACACTTGCTATAAGGAAGGAACTCTTGTCCAAACCCACGAATGAGTGTTTGAAGCGAAGAGGGCGGCAGGGGTGTTCTCTCTCTCTCTCCTCTCTCTCTCTCTCTCTCTCTCTCTCTCCCTCTCTCTCTCTCTCTCTCTCTCTCTCTCTCTCTCTCTCTCTCTTCCATTCCACGAGCTTCATTTCTCACTACACATCCTTCCCACATCCTCTCCACACCCACACCCTCAGCACACACAGCCCTCACCCCGGACCACCTTCACCCGACCCTTCTGTCCCCGTCCTCACTTCCACGCCACGATCCTCTCCCGCACACAACAGCTTCAGTCTAAAATGTTCGTATGGGTTAATTTTCTCTCTACGTTCGCATCAGTTCACGTTTTTTTACTTTTAGATGTTTATGAATTATTTTTACGGGAGTGTCTTTCAGAAGTATTAAAATATCCTTCATATAAACATTAATTTTTCCTCCTTCTCGTCCGGTCATCACTTAGAGAATTAAATAGGGTAAAATTATTATCATTATATTACATGTCTACCAGTAAAATGTCGAGTGGGGAAAGAAAGAAGCACAAAAATCATAATGCATAATACGGCCCTTTCTTCTTCTTCTTTTTCCTTGACAGATAATTTTGTTACATGTACTTTTTCCATACCTCTGAATTCACCCTATTTTTCCCCTCCGCCGCGCCCTCTTTTAATATCCACGAAAGCAATTATTGTACGGCTGGAGACCCCGGGAACCCAGCGGCCTGAAGCTATGCAGGTGGCGATACCCAGGTCATTGTTGCGATTCTAGGAAACATACACTATTGTCTGGAGCCCATGTGAGTGCGTCTATGTGTGTGTGTGTGTGTGTGTGTGTGTGTGTGTGTGTGTGTGTGTGTGTGTGTGTGTGTGTGTGTGTGTGTGTGTGTGTGTGTGTGTGTGTGTGTGTGTGTGTGTGTAACGATGTGTTAGTGGGTGTAGCAATAGTTGTGGTGGTCGTGGTGCAGGTGGTGGTGGTAATGAAAGTGTAGTAGTAGTAGTAGTAGTAGTAGTAGTAACAGCAGTCTATGAGTTAAGTGTTTTCATGTACTTTTGTGGTATTTTAAGCATATTTACGTATGAAAAAAAAAGTGTGTGTACGTATTTACCTAATCCACATGTGCGTACGTGTATTACTCTGAGAATAAGCCAGTTTTAACAGTCATGTACGTCTGTGTGTACTTCATCTATTAGCGTACACAACAAGTTCATGTACGTAATGTGAAGGTGCGCCGTGTACGTTAGGAGGTTCTAGATGCGAGTTGCGTGTCGTTAGCAAGAAGATATAACGTTATTATAATAATATTCGTATAAGGGGAAATGGCTTAATTAAAGCTGTAGGCTGCCTAATTAGCTACATATGTCTGAAAGATGTCGGTTGTGTGTGTGTGTGTGTGTGTGTGTGTGTGTGTGTGTGTGTGTGTGTGTGTGTGTGTGTGTGTGTGTGTGTGCTGTATTGGTAATGATAAGCTGTCAGGGTGTTGTAGTAGAGTGAAAAAAGGCAGAGAGAGAGAGAGAGAGAGAGAGAGAGAGAGAGAGAGAGAGAGAGAGAGAGAGAGAGAGAGAGAGAGAGAGAGAGAGAGAGAGAGAGAGAGAGAGAGAGAGAGAGAGAGACCAATAACCAAGAATAAATCAAAACACAAAGATAAAAAATAAAAATAAAAAACTGAGAAAAAAACAATACAAAAAAAACAATAACAAAGAAAACGAGGAGTAATAAATGACGACGAGGAAGAAAAGGAACCATAGATAAATAAAGGTAAAGATGAAAGCGT
>NC_087185.1:6650000-6730000 GCF_035594125.1 Scylla paramamosain
TTTTCTTATTCGCATTATTGTTATCATCTTTAGTATTACTGCTGAAAGAAGCGATTATGTTGTTTATATAAACTCTATTTACAAGATCTCTCAGGAATATAAATCTTAATAATATAAATAGCCATGTTTTCATTCATATTTTCTTAAGATTTTTGCATAACTTGAGAGAGAGAGAGAGAGAGAGAGAGAGAGAGAGAGAGAGAGAGAGAGAGAGAGAGAGAGAGAGAGAGAGAGAGAGAGAGAGAGAGAGAGAAATGAGAAAGAAGGAAAAAGAATTAAACACGGAGCACAAAAGTTAAAGCAAACACTCTTGTACTAGGCCAAAATTATTGTCTTTGCAAACAAGCCACAAATTCGGACTTAATATATTCGTATGCACACTCCTGTTTATCTTTGTCCGCTCCCTCTTCACTCGCTCGTAAAAAAGAGGCGTCGGGGGAGAAAAAACATCCTCCCACAGGGCATCAATTCATCACGGGAGAATCTCACCTTCTATCGTGAATTACAAGAGTTTGAAGCTCGAGGTGGCGGGAGAGGAACCTTCAGCTGAGCGCGGCACTCTCTTAGCACCTCTACACCAATTTCCTTCTACCTACCCTTCTCCCGTGGTTCTGACAGGTGCAAATGTATAAATAAACTACGCCCGACATGGCTAGGAGGTGATATGAGAAGGGAGTGGATGGGAGCGGAAGGGAGGGATGAGAGGGAAAAGGAACGGGATGTTAGAGGCAATGGAGGAAATAAAGGAAAGGTAAAAGGAAGGTTAGGTGGTGAAGGAACTAACCCAGGAAAGGGAAAGGAAGAGGAGGAGGGGGAGGAGGGGCAGAAAAGGAAGGGTGGAAAGTAAGTATGAGGTAAGAAGGTGGTTAGGCAATGAAGGAAGTAACACAGGAAAAGGAAAGAAGGAGGAGAAGGAGCAGAAAAGAGGAATAAAGAAAGGTGTTTGTTATGACGGATAAAGGAGGAGAGAATGATGTGTATAAGAGAGAGAGAGAGAGAGAGAGAGAGAGAGAGAGAGAGAGAGAGAGAGAGAGAGAGAGAGAGAGAGAGAGAGAGAGAGAGAGAGAGAGAGAGAGAGAGAGAGAGAGAGAGAGAGAGAAACCACATGTGTGAAGCAAAGAACGAACTCGTACTTAATAAAAATAAAATAAAATGACGTGAAGATTAGAAAATGCTCCACCTTGACCACAAATTGATGGCAAATTGTATCACAAAAACTTGAGCAATTGAACGATTTGATATCATTCTGCTGTGATGTGGCAAGTATGCAGTGTGCGTGCCCGTGTGTGTGTGTGTGTGTGTGTGTGTGTGTGTGTGTGTGTAGGGGGTTAGTGTGTACGTGTATGTACGTGACTAGGAGGTGGGGCGCGCCTAATGCGTGTTTACACCTTCTCGTGTTTACTGTGGGCTTACGTGGCAAATGGCAGAGACTAGTTTTATCCCCCTCCATCCCTTCCCTGCCTCCTTCTGAGTAGTTATCTGTTTGTGTTCTCTGATAACACGCTTATTAAAACGCCTCTATGTCTTGCCCTCAGCCTCCTGCACCGCCCCGCCCTCCTCCACTCTCCTGACGAAGGGGTGATGCTGCAGCTTCCTCCTCCTCTCTGGTATTTGTGTCATGAGCCCAAAGTGTTATTTTCTTGTGTTATTTTATTCATACAATGATTCAGCTCTGAGATTTCTAACGCCCATGGGATAATACGAATGATACACCTTTTAATTGACAAATTTCACCATTCAAATAAGTTAATATCTACTGTATGATGTATGAAAATTTCTTATCTCACGCCTCGGTAATGAGATAATAAGGATTTTATAAAAGCATATCTACTAAAGCTGTCAAACACATTAATACTTAGTCTTTTGACGTCCAGGAAATTCTCAGAAGTGGTCTTAACTCTAAGAAAATATACCTTTGATAAGAAATTGCGATAATACGATTCTTTTGTTTTTTATTTGTCAGTGCAAGCACTCAAATACATTAAGACCATAACTGTAACTGCAAGATGCCACTTTGTGCCTTATTAGTGCTCGTAAATATAAGAAAATATAGAGTTAAAAACAGACTATTTCAAAAGAGGAGCATCAAGGCACTTCAAAAATTAAACTGGCTGACTCTCCTGGTTCTTTTTTTTTTTTCGGGGGAGGGGAGTGGAGGGAGGCAGCACATTGTAAGCAGACTTTTTATTTTTATTTTTATTTTTATTTTTTTTTTGTACCCTTGGCCGGTCTTCCCGGTAAAAAGAAAAAAAAAGAGAAAAAAATGTGAGATGCAGATTTTCGATCTCGCCTCCTCTGAACATGAACATTAGAACGGTTGGCGTATCGAGGCGCCTTCAGGATGCACGACTTGTTCCCAGCGGTGCAGTGAATGTTCTCTCCAGCGACACCCTCACACTCACACTCGCACTCTCCCAAGCACTCAGACCCCCAGCCCATGAGTGCATCACACCCATACACCCATAACACACCCGTACATGTGCCCTTAGCTGACCACGAGCACACTACACTTTCCCCCAAATACCCCACACCCTCATACTCACCCTAACCCAAGCACTCACAGCCCTAACCCATGACACTCCACAGCCTGTCACCTGCCCCTAGTTCACCACAAGAGCACACTATATTTCTACAACCCATATCTTTCTCCTAATACCTCTTCAGTCCTTAACATCGACACTTACACTGAAGAATTTAACCAAAATACCTCTTTATTAATTTCTACATCCATTATTATAACCACATCCTGCCTGAATTGCTCCCTTACTGACCCACACACCCACTCAAATACCCACACTCTTATTACAATACTCCCTTACTCTTACCTCTGCACCTTCGCCTTCATATCCAGTCTTACACGTCTCACATCCTTCCCAAGCACCTTTACGAAGCGCCCCCTCACCTCCACCACCCTCCCAGGTACCTCCAGCCCCCCCGGACCCCCATCCCCCGCGGCAGTACCGGGACACTTAGCACTCCACACCCAGCACACGTAATATTCCCGGGCACAGTAAACGGCGATTTTCACACCTAGCGTTCAGTGTAACCAAGTGTAAAAAGTCCAAAATTGGCCTTAATTATGCCTTAATAGCTTGCCTGCATTAGACGGCCGATAAGGGACCAGGGGAGGTATAAAAACAACAATATTTATCACACCCAGACTCCGCCTCCTGTGTCTGAGAAGGGGAGAGAGGGACAAGGAGGAGGACGAGGAGGAGACCTGGCTAATGCATGTTTGTCCAGTCTTGAGCTGGGAGCGGGCATTGTTTAGAGCGTTAATACCTACTATTAAGTTGGTTCACACTCGTGGAAGGGCTTCTGTTTGCCCAGGACAGTGAGTGTAAAAGGTCCTTTATCTTAGGTCAACACGGGACAACCCCACTGCAAACACTTACCAGGGAGCAGTGAAAGGTCTCTAATTGAGTGGGTGGGGTGGGCGGTAGGCGGGGAATGTGGGGCTGGCATGGGCGGTATCTGGCAGAGGTAGTGGTGGTGGTGGTAGTGATGTGTGTGTGTGTGTGTGTGTGTGTGTGTGTGTGTGTGTGTGTGTGTGTGTGTGTGTGTGTGTGTGTGTGTGTGTGTGTGTGTGTGTGTGTGTGTGTGTGTGTGTGTGTGTGAAGGAAGTGTTGTTGTTGTTAATGGTTGTGTTGATTATGAAGATGTGATTCTTTGAAGGCTTCCTATTGGCTCGTCACCACCTATATGATCACCAAATCTATTCCAGTCCTTCCACCACGGATTTATTTCTATTATGATTATTAACCTCCAGGATTTTGTCTGTATCACACTTGTTACATCCCTCATGCCACTGAAAGGCCTCTATTGTATATCTCTTAATCCACGCCTCTCTAATATATATAAATCCAAACGCTTTAATCTCATAACGAATATAGCGCATTTCTTTGATCACTTCTAGACATTCTCCTCTGTACTAACTCCAACAGACCAATATCCCTTCAGTCATGTGGGGATCAAAATTACAAACATAGTCTAGATGATTTTTATATTACTTCGGGACTTCTACTTTCAACATCCACAGATACTTTCAACACCCAAAGTTAGGCAGCATCACCCACACACACACACACACACACACACACACACACACACACACACACACACACACACACACACACACACACACACACACACACGTCCTTCTAAATGAATCAGCGTCTTGTTTTAGTTTCAAGTGACAAGCACTCCTCCAAATTTCCCTCCATAACAGTCTCTCCTCAATCCTTCCTTTCTTCCTTCCCTCCGTCCCTCCCTCTCTTTGCTGAATTGTATAAATAACTTGCGCGGAAATGAAGAGCGAGAGCGAGCGAGAGAGAGAGAGAGAGAGAGAGAGAGAGAGAGAGAGAGAGAGAGAGAGAGAGAGAGAGAGAGAGAGAGAGAGAGAGAGAGAGAGAGAGAGAGAGTGAGAGAGCAATATCCACCTTTCGTCATCATCACCGACAGAAACATTAAAACAGTCGGAGTCTTTGGAGTCATCTCAGAGATTACATCGATAAGGAGACGAAGAAATGAATGACTGATGGTGCATATGAAACACCGCAGCGGGGAAAAAAAAATACTGATAAACGAAGGGGAAAAAAAAAGAAGTTTGGGAGGAGGAGGAGATGGCGGAGGAAGAGGAGGAGGAGAAGGAGGAAAAGAAGAAAATAAAGTCCATAAACTCTGTCAAATGAAAGTTAGGAGAGCACAGAATATGAAACAGACACGATCTTGCCATTAAGTGTCAGTTGCTTTATTATTGGGGATATGAGATTGCTGAACCTCTCTCTCTCTCTCTCTCTCTCTCTCTCTCTCTCTCTCTCTCTCTCTCTCTCTCTCTCTCTCTCTCTCTCTTATAGTCTCTTTCGTTTCATTTAGAGTTTAAATCTCTCCAAGAATACACGAATCGTACAAGCTGCAAGTCAGGGTCTGTGTTGGACTTTCTTTCACACCGCTGCTTATTTTTATTACCAACCTGGACGACTTTTATGTAAGTAAGACGATTATAAATGTGTCACCGTTGTTGGCGAGGTGTTTTTGCAGGGCGGGGAGACTGCGGCGGGGAGGGATAGCAACAAGGGAGAGGAGGCATATGTGAAGTTGGGGAGAAGACCGGTGCTGGGAAAATGTGGGGAGTGTGTTTACGGACGGGGGAGTAAAAAGGAAAGGAGGACGGGACTAAATGTGTCTATACGAGAGCTGATAGCATTAAATATAATAAAAGGTTCCCTCTTACGCAATAATAAATAGATGCATGGTAGTAAATTCTGCAGTTTGACAATGTCCTGCAAATCACATTTTCTTTTCACCGGCACCGCTTGGCTATAGGGAAGGGTGTGGGAGAGCGGGAGAGAGAGAAAGAGAGAGAGAGAGAGAGAGAGAGAGGGGAAGGAAGAGGGGAGGAGGGGAAGCTCTAGCCTGCGATCCCCATCACCAGGCAGACGGAAATGGCCGTGTCACCAGCCAGACTCGCCTTCCGCGGCCTGGAAAACAGTCATTTCCTCCGCCGGGGAGATGAGTCTCGGGTCAGCCTCTTCAGCCTCCCCTCGCCGCCTCACTCACGCTCCGTCGGGTGTTTACTTACCATCGCTGAGGTTCCTGGCGCTGACGGAGGCCACGGTGGCGCCGCTCCTCCCCTCTCGCCCTGAAATAGAAGAATACAGTTTTCGTTATTGGTTCTCGGGCCTCGGCACCGGCGGCGTGTCCCTCCAACCGGACGTGCAATGTTTCATCAACTTCCTGCGCCTGAAGTTGATTCTGCTTTGTTTGGAAATAATACTTATGAAAAATACATCTATCCTCAGCGCAAGAGCATTTATCAAAATGTTTACATACGAGCAGCTCTTCGATTAAAACGGCAGGTAAATAATGTACATATATACATAATTTGTTTGGCATTGGTAAGCTGTTTGTTGCTTTAATGGTGAGCTATTAACGCCGCTGAAAAGAAAAACAAAGTGTGTGTATATAAATAGAGATATAAATTCACGTAAATACACATGGTGCCTTATGCTCTCTCTCTCTCCCTCCCTCTCTCTCTCTCTCTCTCTCTCTCTCTCTCTCTCTCTCTCTCTCTCTCTCTCTCTCTCTCTCTCTCTTTCACCATACACAAACAAACACAAACGCCTCCTGACACCTTTTTCTGGGTAGGAGAGAGATAAATGAAGGTAATAAGTGCATGGAAACTACATTTTTCGGAAAGGAAATTTGTGTTTCAGGTGTGCGTGAGACTGAGATGAAAGGCAGCGAAGCTTTTGTCTGGCAGAAGCTCAAAAGCAGAGGAAGAGGCGGAGTGCGGAGGGAGGTGGTTATGCAAAATGTGGCATAAAACTTTTGATGATGAATGCCTTTCCCGAAGCAGTGGCTGTATCCCAGTGCGTAATACTTCACTTGTTAGAAACCAAATTTAAAATGGATAGGGTAGAAAATGAGATTACCTTTTTCACACGCAGCGTAAAAGAAAGTGAAAGGTGAAAGTGCATATTGAGTTGACGAAAGTGTGGTGTGAAAGAGAGAGAGAGAGAGAGAGAGAGAGAGAGAGAGAGAGAGAGAGAGAGAGAGAGAGAGAGAGAGAGAGAGAGAGAGAGAGAGAGAGAGAGAGAGAGAGAGAGAGAGAGAGAGAGAACAGGAGTTTCATGCTTTTTTTCCCTCCCTCCATCTCTTCTTGGCGTGGGAGGAGTGGGTCCGGGTATAGACAACCTTCGCCAGCCGTGACCATAAATAATAAGGGAGAGAATCCAAAGATTTAAAGACTCCTGAGTTATGTTTCACTTATGAACGTAAATCTGGTGAATGTAACCCTCTATGATTTACTACACGGAGGCTGCAGATTGCCACACCAACAGCCCAGTGCCACGTGATTCCCCCATACATTAGCATTACGTTATTCCATCTATTTCCATCAGCAATTCCTTAGCATCAGGTAGAGTTAGACATGCATGGATAATCCCTTCACCTCCAGAGCACCTTTACATTCGTGTGTGTGTGTGTATGTGCGTGTGTGTGTGTGTGTCTGTGGGATGGCACGGTGGCTGTGTTAAGTAGTTAGTGCGTGCAGTTTTTTTCTCTTCCTTTTACCTTTCTTCTTTTTTTACGTGTGTGTGTATGTATGTGTGCGCGCGCGGGTGCCTGATGGACAAAAAGGCGAGGGGCGCAGCAAGACCACACCTGCCAACACGGTCATTAGTCGGGCATTTCTCCCCCACCAGCGGCACCACCTTTGAGATCCGTGTCCGCGGCGGGAGAGAGGAACTAACTGCCATTTTTGTCCTACTGAAGGAGTGTTAGTGTTGAGCTAAAAGCACCTGGAGGGAGGGAGAGAGAGAGGGAGAGAGAGAGGGACTGAGAAGGAGCGGGAAGCGAGGGAGAGTAAGGGAGAGAGAGTAAGGGAGAGGTAAGAGGAACAAGGGGAGGTCTGAGCATAGGTATTAATTAGTTGTACAGAGGCATCAAAGGGCTTCCCTGTTTGGGTTCTCGACTCAGGAAGGTTTTATCAACACGGAATAGAGACTCTTATCTCCCCGGCTAATATTAATCAACACCTGTTATCGCTTCGGGCTAAAAATACCTGCACTTACCTGTTCCAACTGGCACACATGAAGGGAAATACTAACAGGTAATTCATTAGGGAGATCTTACTAGTTCTTACTTTTCTCCTGGACCCCAAAACAAGACTCCCGAGAGAGGCAGACAGGGAGGCCACCGCGCCCCTCGTACACGCCCCGTCCCCTCCTCCCGCAGCACGTCTTGAAGTATTCATTGAGTCACCCAATTAGAGGCAGAGAGAGTCGCGGCCCAACAGACACAGCCACCACCTCGTAATGCGACCTTCCCCCCACCTGCCTCCTTCTCCCGGCGCGTCCCTCTCTCTCTCTCTCTCTCTCTCTCTCTCTCTCTCTCTCTCTCTCTCTCTCTCTCTCTCTCTCTCTCTCTCTCTCTCTTCTCTTTCTCTCTTGCAGCAACTCTCCCTTGTACTCCTGCTGCCACTAGTCACCCTTCTCTCTCTCTCTCTCTCTCTCTCTCTCTCTCTCTCTCTCTCTCTCTCTCTCTCTCTCTCTCACACACACACACACACACACACACACACACACACACACACACACACTACGTACACATATATTCGCGTATTAGGGACAGCTTTCTATTGTATTATGTTTATTTCCTCCATTATGAGCCCGTATTTTTCAGGGGAACACACACGAAAAAGCCTCACAGACCTAACCTCACCCCCGCTTAATTAAATTTGTTCCAACACACATATATATACTTACCTTCAGCCTCTATAAAGCACGCAAAAACTACAGCACAGAACAGCAGCAAAATTTAGTGCCATAAGATATTAGTAACGAGAGAGAGAGAGAGAGAGAGAGAGAGAGAGAGAGAGAGAGAGAGAGAGAGAGAGAGAGAGAGAGAGAGAGAGAGAGAGAGAGGGTAAGAGAGGAGGGTTTAATGAGGTATCGTTTGTCTACTCTGTTTGTGTTGGGCGTTCATCTCGGGGTCCAAAATGAATAAACAAGTAAACACCATCTCTTCTGGGCGCCCTTAACTAAAACAACGTAATCGCGGCCACTTTAATTATCCGCCTTCATCAACAGCTATTCCCGAACGCTCCCCTCCGCCCCATCAACGCCCACGTAATAGGAAGAAGACTTAGTAGGAAAAATAGGACATAAAGCAGAACACTATTTTTCTTTCTTTTTTCTTTTCTTTTTTTCTGGCGCCACAAGCAAGGATCAAATTTCGCTTTAAGAACGATGTCATGTGGGTGAGATGCGAGCAAGTGGTTTTCTTAAAAGATTGAATGGTGGAGAGGAAAAAGAAATTAACTTAAATAGAAGGTAAAAGAAAAATCTATGTCTGTTTCTGCCTGAGCTCGTCTGTCCGTCTAGCTTTTTTGCTGGTGTGCTCTCTCTCTCTCTCTCTCTCTCTCTCTCTCTCTCTCTCTCTCTCTCTCTCTCTCTCTCTCTCTCCCTACTTGTGATACTTTTTCCTCCTGATGCTTCTGCTCATTTGTCGCTGGTAATTGAAGTAAGAGGTGACACGTGGAGCTAAAAAGTCAAATAATCTTGATCGACCCTTTATTCCCTTACCGATGGACATGATGTGTAGGTGGCTAGTGTAGGCGTTGTGACGTGCGCCAGTGTGACCGGTAAAGGGGGGAGGGTGTAAAGTGTAAGACTGCTATAAATACTGGGAAGTGATGCAGAGTTACTGACCAAAAAAGGAAAGGTAGACAATTAAAATGACAGTTTAGTATTCGTAACAAGAATGTAAGAGTGAATGAGGAATAAAAAGTCAAATAGAATAAAGCCTTTTAACAGATGAACATTCAATTGAGGAAATGATATGGTTGGGTGGCTTAGGTTCTGCAGTGCACTCATAGGCTGATGCTGATGATGACTGATGATGACCAAAGAAATGCATCACGTACTATATCACTCATCCATGAAGAAGAGACTAGAAACTAAAGTAAGAGTCTCCAAAACAAACTATATCACTCAGCCATCACGAAAAAGAATGGAGACTGCAGAACAAATAGTAACAAAGCATACATTTTAACAGGAAGACAAGAAACAGCCACAATTTGCCCTCCATTACTCTCTCACCTTGAAAAGACATACAAACGACATTTCTATTAATCTTATCTCACTTATTAAATGGAAACAAATCAATTACCTAATATGAACAAAACGCAATATGTTAACCAAAAAAGAGCAAAAAAAAAAAATGTGGATCAAAAAGGTGGATATCATGTACCTGACGGAGTGGCAAGAGGTGGACGGATGTAAGTGGCATATTCTTGGGAGTGCAGTGACCGACGGCGCGCTGAAGACAATCAAAGATGACACAGTGAACAATAACCTAATCACGGCGAGGAACGTCAAAAAAGACACTTCCAGGAATTGGACAAAACGCCAGCAGCAATCTGAACAAAGCAAGAGTGACGCGGCGTGTTCTCCGTGACGAGGCGACGCACTAACTCGCCCTAAGCCTTTGTCAATAGTTTTACAAGGAGTGTTTTAACAAAGGAGATACAATGGGAATAAAAGAAATGTTACAAAGATCATTGGTATCATTCATTCATTTCATGCATTTCATTCACACACACACACACACACACACACACACACACACACACACACACACACACACACACACACACACAATATCTGCATAACAATTTCCTCTTTCTAACGTGATCTCGAAATGCATGCCAATTTTCTCTTACCCGGCCTCTCTCTCTCTCTCTCTCTCTCTCTCTCTCTCTCTCTCTCTCTCTCTCTCTCTCTCTCTCTCTCTCTCTCTCTCTCTCTCTCTCTCTCTCTCTCTCTCTTAAGATCGACTTCTCTACTCAGCTTATCCTTCCTTCCTTCTCGATTCCTGCTTTGGATTTGAAGGCAAGATAAACGCCGCTATCTGTCTCAGCCTTTTGTGGGCAGCGGAGCCTTCCACGCGCCGCCCTTCACACCACACATCCATACTGGTTACTTAAAGACAAGTAAGGTGGAGAAAAGAGTACGGGAGGAGGAGGAGGAGGAGGAGGAGGAGGAGGAGGAGGAGGAGGAGGAGGAGGAGGAGGAGGAGGAGGAGGAGGAGGAGGAGGAGAGTGGCAAAAAAATGTAGTCTGTGCACGTCTTAATTAAGTTCCTCCAACCGTGTTTGTTTAAAAGTGAACCACCAGTCATGTCCGACCTCCGCCACTGCCTCGACAGTAGTGGCTTGATGTTACCACCACCACCACTTCTTCCTACTCCTCCTCCTCCTCTTCCTCTTCCTCTTCCATCACCATCCACCACTTCCACGCTGCACCATAATTTTCACCTTCATTTGCCGTCACCATCACGCGCTCATTCCTTATTTACTTAGGTTGACGCGCTCCTCCGCAACCCCGGCGGCTCAGTGCCATTAAAATAGCGACTCGCGAGATGTTGGACATAAAAACACACTCGCGTCGCCGTGCTCAGTCAAGCAGCAATCCAGAACGCCACTATTAGTTTGCCACGAGGGTTACGCTTCCCATTAAGAATATTAAAGTGAAAACCCAGTCGCCTCCCCTTCCACTCTACAGGAGGAGGTGCACAAAATCATAATCAGCGGGAATAATGCACGACGACCGAGTATAATGGAAAAATGCACTCCACCTCGATAGCAGAATGGCAAAGATAATGGCCGGTGTTGACAAGATAGGGGCGACGCCACGTCAGAGGAGGCAGCGAGTAACAAACACTTGCTACAAACCTTTACGAGGATATTTGTGTGTAAGAGAAGACTCCCGGCATGCGCCAGATAACACATTACAGTGAGAGACGGAGGACAAGAGCAAATTGTTTCATTTTGACTGGATCAGCCCAATTGTTTTCTGATCTTGTCGCGCCGCGCTTCCCGAAACTCTTCGTCCGTGTTCTTAGTTCTTCGTCCCGGCGGAGGCTTGAGAGGGCACGGAGGTGACGGTTTGCGAATCCTTGGCCCCGAAAGCTGCTCGGATAGGTTATAAGGTGAAGCATGTATTTTTCTCCATTTGGCGTCGTTCAAGAAAATTACTGCCTGTTTTCTCTTACTGGGTATCGAATTCTCCCTCATAAAACCTAAAAAAAACTTCGACTTGCAAGGAATCTGAGGATGTGAACCTTATGGACTCCGTGTCGCTGCCGTGCGTTGCTAGGGATGTCTACATGTGTACCTAAGTGATATCTAATGTTGCTGTGTGTGTGTGTGTGTGTCTGTGTGACTGTGTGTGCCTCTATCTCCCTAACATGTAAAATTAAAGTGAAGGCCATCTTAGTAAAATAATCTTGTTTACAGTAGATGGTTTGTCCCTAAGAGTCTTGAATGAGGATTAGGGGTCATGCAGAACAGAAACAAAAAAAAATAGCAGAAAAATATAAGAGATAAGTAAGTTTATATAAAAAGATGAATGTGTGGATAGCCAGACATACGGCAGATAGACTAACATGTAAAGATATATGATAGATGGGTGTATGGGGTGGATAGATAGATATAACATAAGTATTTGATTCCGGCAGGTATAAGGATGGATGGATGAATGGATGGATGGATAGGTAGCTGAATAAGAGTTTTAACATCAAGACTTTTAGGGAGCAGAATGAAATGTGTATGCAGTGTCTTGTTTGCGTGTGTGTGTGTGTGTGTGTGTGTGTGTGTGTGTGTGTGTGTGTGTGTGTGTGTGTGTGTGTGTGTGTGTGTGTGTGTGTGTGTGTGTGTGTGTGTGTGTGTGTGACTGAGTGGTGAGTCACTGTAGGTTATTGTGTACCGGTGCAAGTATTTCACTTAGTCAATGAAGCAGAGTGAAAGCTTTCCTAACACACACACACACACACACACACACACACACACACACACACACACACACACACACACACACAGATACTAGAGTTTTAGATTCTCTCTCTCTCTCTCTCTCTCTCTCTCTCTCTCTCTCTCTCTCTCTCTCTCTCTCTCTCTCTCTCTGTCTCTCTGGTTGTCCCCTCCTCCCTGCTATCCTCGCCACCACTACCTCCTCCACCACCACCACCACCACCAATACCCCCACCCGCGCACTCCTCGCCTCACACACATTCACGTTCAGATGCACTTTAGATAATTGGTATAAAACAAAGAGCTTCTTCGCATTCATATGTCATATCTTAAGCCGGGTAATGCGTGAATTCATTCTAGTCCACAGAGTTCAAAGAAGAAAGCTGCAGAAGTCCGGAGAGGGGGGGAGGGGGGAGGGGGAGGGTGTCTGCTACACATTTATATTTTAGGTAATTACACCATTTCGAGCCTCGCTGCCTCTAGTGTTTCCGAGTGTTCGTCTGGAGAAGGGCGGAGAAAAAAAAATTACGTTCCTTATGCCAAGTTTCTTCCGCCACACCACCTTGACCCTCAGAGCTCCTCCTGACAGCTCTGACTCCTCTTCTGGAACACTAATTTTCCACCCGTACGGATCTCACTTCACTTCCTTCACTTCCGCACGAGGGCATCACACATCCTTAGTTTTCTGTCCAATACCGCGGCTTTCACTCAGGTACTGGAGGCATCACACGGCACATGTCTTAATTTACTAACAATGTACCTGCTAAAGCATCGCAGTTCATAGATTAAGAGTTCATCACTGTCTGTTTATAATGTTATCTTACACCAAGTCTTACATTTAAATACTGGAGTCATCACACAGTCTACAACACCACTTTCTTGACTCAACACCGTTACTATATCTTAATTCAAGGATAAGAGTCCATCACGCCCTCCCAGATGTAAATTTTGTAACATCATGGCTTTCATTCAGTTACTTGGAGTTTTCATTCAGTGTACAGCTTCATTATCTTCATCCATCACTCTCTCGCTCATGAAAACATTTAAATTAACAGATAAGTGTTTATCACATGTCCATATTAACTGATTTTCCATATGGTATCAAGGCTCTTATTTAAACTTTCAAAACGTCATGCTATCTTAACACTGTCTTTATTCATTACCGCGTCCACTTCAGTATAAGAGCAATATTCCATTATTTCCCCCCTATCGCCAGGTTTTCTGGCTAATACAAAGGCTGAAATATATCCTACCATTGCCTTCATTCCTATGGGTAAGTATCCATTCTCCTCCTTCACTACATCTATTCTCATTTCTACACAGGCAGTCTAAGTCACAGAAGTGCCATTGGAGTTAACACTACAACGCTTTTCCTTCACGCAAAAAGAGAAAGAGGGTGTGGAAGTTTCGGGCGGAGCAGCTGGTGCACGAAGAAGCTGAAAACACGTATTTTACCTCTTGCTTTGAGAAACACCTTTACGAATCCCACCTCGAAGCTCTCCCCTCTCTCCCTTCCTTAGTTTCTTCTGTCCCTCCCTTCCTTCCCTCCGTCCCTCCCTTTCCTACCTGTAAGCCGAGGGAGATTTACCTCACTCTTATTTCCTGGGCGGCGTCGAGGCTATAACGTCGAGAGTGTTGCCTCTAATTAATGTTTATCGAAGCCGTGAGAAGAGAGCAATATCTTGTAGGTGTGGTGAGGGCTGGACGTATGAGGCGGTATTATTGGCCAGTTTTCTCACATGTTTCACTGTTATTGCAAGCGAGCGTCATTTAAAATTTAATTAATTGGGCAAGCTTTAATAAGGGTGGGAGATACGTGATTCCGAGCAGCAAGAAAGGAAGTAATTGCTTAGGGCGTAGATTCATAAGTTGTCTGAGAAGATGGGAAGTGAGCGGAAAGTGGACGGGTGGAGGCGGGGAGGGAAGCAGGAGAGATGGAGGGGATGGTGAGGACTGACCAAATAATACGTCTGATCCAATTCCACGGCCTTGCCTGTACTTGTAACGAGGTTTTTGTTTGGTGCGCAACAAGAATGCCTTCATAAAAGTTTCTCAGAAAATTCGTGATCAATTTACTCCGAAACTCATTGTTCCTCTCGGAAAAAAAGCCGGGGAGAATTACAACCTAACAGGACCCAAAGAGGCTTTTAATTAAATGGACCAAAAATAAAACGAAAGAAAACAAGGGGAAAATCGTGGAGCGGCTGGGAGGAGGTGTCCGGACGGGCGGGCGGTAACATCATCGTACCTCTGCAGCGCGGCCTCTCATTACGTGTGTATACACAAGTTTAGAACAAAGGTAATCATCCATGGCTCCAGCTGCCTGCCACGGAATTTTACTTTTATTTATTTTCCTGTCCGAGTTCTTTTCAGAGGGCATCGCGCTTAGAGGCGAAGGGAGAAGGGGAGAAGAGGGCGACGGCGGGGAGAAGGAGAGTAATGATTCCCTCTGGTGTGTCTCTGTCGCGTCCCTGTGGTGGCCCGCGCCGCCCCAACTTGTCTTGCGGTGCGGGATGAGGGTTGGCACTGCGGCGAGGAGCCTGAATAACATCATACAAGTTGGATAATTACTGCGCGTTCCCTGTTCGTTCGTGGCCATCGTGAACAATTTGGAAATTTGAGCTCCAAACTCCGCTGTTTCCATGATGCTGAAGATTCTTATTTCCCGGTGGTGGTGGTGGTGGTGGTGGTGGTGGTGGATGGTGATGGTGGTAGTGACCTGTAGTGTGAGGATGGTGATGTTTGTGGTGGAGGTGCTTTTGACGGAGGTGATACGAGAGATGGTATTTTGTGGTGATGATAATGGAGAGCAATAATGTGGTAATGGTGGTAATGGTGATTATGGTGTTTGTGGTGACCGTAATGGAGAAGACAACGTGTCGCGGTCGTGGGGACGATCAGAGAAACATTTTGACACAAAAGGTAAGGGAGTTTGTCATCGGAGAGATCTGATTACTCTAAATATATCATTGTTAGATTACCGCTTGATTTAACATGACATTTAGCTGCATCAGTTTAATCATTACTTTCTATCAACGCAACAAAAACGAGACATAACAACGCTAGTGTCTCTTAGGAGAAAAAAATAAAACCACATTCTTCAACACATTCTTGGTTAGACATAATAATGCGGCTGAACGGGGCGAGTCTTCCCACACCACCACACCACCATGAAATAGTAATAATCACACCGCCATCACCACCATTCTCACTTCCACCCTCCAAAAATGCTTCCTTAATTGCACATCCTCTGCGCACCACCACAGCCATCACCACTTAAAGAAATAATAACAGAAAAAACACGCCACGACTATTGCCCTCCCGCCGCCCTCCCGCCCATCAAGCATCAACACAACCACAGCGCAACTAACAATGTGATCAGCTCGCATTGTTTTCGCACTGAGCTTTCTGCGTCCCTTTTTTTCCTCCTGTAGAATCAAGCCGCTTCCCAGGCTGTCCTCGGTCATTACGCCGCGACTTCTTCAGCCCCGGCCGCAGCTCCCACAGGCATCAGTTTGCAGGCTGCCAGGAGTACCGAAGGCGGCGTCCTATGCATGGCCACACCTGCTGTTACTCAGGTGAGGGGCCCATTAGCGTCAGGTGTTGTGTTATTAGTGCCATTTTACACCCCAGCTGATGCAATACAGCAGGAAACACCTTTTGCCTCAAACAGTCTGCTTCCCACGCTGCTGAGGACGAGGATAATTGCAATAACGTGATTACTGTCTTTTTTTTTTTTTTCTACATGCAGTACAAAGCTGTATATTGCGGTATGTGTGAAAATTAATGCTCTATTTTTCCGCCATCAAACATCGACCTTCTTGCGTCTGCGAGCTGTCCGCGGCCCCTTGAGCCCCTTCAGGTATAGGTCAAAGCGAGGCAAACCGAGCCGTGTCCTTCCTGTAATATCCGTATATATCATAGCGGTCTCTTGGATGGCTCTGCTAATTACCACCATTGGCCGCTGATTGCAGTGCTCTCAGTGAGGTACCTTGCAATAGGGCGCCAGATATGTTACTGCGTGGCCGAGGGGCGAACACTGAGACGAGGAGAGAAGTACCGGGCGAAAACGAGAGGAAGGAGAGTTAAGGAGACTGAAAATTGTGCAAGGAACGGAAGATAATTATCTCTTCTTTCCGGTTTCCCCTCAAGATGTTGCCAGGTAAAGGAGGAGAATTAGAGGCTGCCAGTCGCGGGGAAAAAAATAACTCGAGTATCGGGTTTTGAAAACTTGTTAAAACAATGATGCTCGTACTGGCGGATAATGTTACTTCCCAGAAAGATCGACGAGGCGAGATAAGAAATAAAACTTAATGGAATAATCTTAAATAAAATCATGGGAAAGGTGAGTAAGATGCGACACACACACACACACACACACACACACACACACACACACACACACACACACACACAAGCCAAACTGACATAATGAATACATTCCTACTTCGGGCTGTGCTGGCAGAGTGGAGTCATGGACGTGCGATGCAGGTCCACTAATGAAGCAGGTGCGGCGGCCACAGGTGAGAGGGAAGGAGCAGCGGCGGCCACGGTGTTCTCCGCATCAACAGTTACACACGTGTTTATTCCGCCCACCGCCGCGCACGGAGCCCGCTACCCTCTCACCGCCACGAGCTATGCGAATTCTGAAGGAAAGAAGCAAACAAACCTTTTCCTCTATTATTTACTCCACAACGAACCACAGAAGTCAGATGCAGATACACACATACGTACACACACGCACACAGCCGCCCCGCCTAAATAAGCGTGGACTTGCATGACTTGCGTAGGCGTGTGCACCTCAGAAGGTATCACTTGCCGGCGGACGCGAGGCGAGGTGAGCGTCGTTTCCCAGAGTGGAGCGTCCGTGGTGCGCCTGCTGATCAATACCCACTTGACGGTCACTCCTGCACGCTGGTCGGACCTCCCATCTGCACCTTGCTCCAGCCAGCCATCAATGTGCGCAAACAAACATACAATTGCCTTAATTGCCATGATCACTTATTCTGACACGCGCCACTCACCGCGCGAGCTCTGCGCGTGCTGATCTGCGCGGCCACTCATCGAGCATCCACACGTGCTCTCCCACTCAATGAGCTTAAGGCCCCGGACCGAGCGTAACCCTCTTATATTCGGAGGTTGATTATATTACGAAATTGTGCCTCATTCGTGTGTTTTTTCACATACACAAATAGTGGGCACACATCTCCATCTGTTTCTGCACCAACATCCCAAGTCTAGGCGATTGATTTTCCGGAGAGGGTCCCCCCATGAAACTGCTAAAGTAAATTCCTGGAGCTGGCATCCCTGGCACTGAGACTGATTGCCTGTGAGTACAGCTGTCTGAAGAATGGCCAGTCCATTTGCAGACACCGGGGAGGGAGCACGTACGCCTCTCTGCTCCGGCTTTGGCAACTTTGCTCTTGTAGCTGGTGGACTCAGTGTCTCGCGGTGACTCTTAGTGTTCCCGTGGCAGCGGTAGGCTCGTGGTGGTGTGGTGACGAAGGCTCCTGTGTGCGGCGACGCGTGAAGACATTGTGGTGCTGGAAAGTTTATGGTTATTTTGCTTTTTTTTACATTTATCCTCGCATCCTGAATTTGAGACTTGGTATTCGGAAGACCGGAAGTGAACAAGTGTGTGTGAGATCTGCCTTGTTGGGACCCACGGGGCAAGGATGAGGTCTTCCCGACTCATCTTTAAGGATTACTAGTGAACTGCACCACGATAGCTCACAAACGTTCAGAACTACTGTGAAGGTAAGCTTTTCCTCCATTTCTTGTACTCATTGTGCTCTCACGGTAGAGGCGATGCGGCTGTGACAGTGCCAGGCAACGGTGTAACAGGTTGTGACGGGTGACAAGGTAAGCTATCGCCGCTGTTTGTCACGCGGGTGTTATGAGCGATGTTATGGAAGTGTCACGCGGATATACGGGGAGTGTGGTGCTGGGGCGAGGCGATCCAAGTGCAGGACGAGGCAGAGACACGTTCAAACAGCAGCGATTTCTGTGATTTTGCTCAGATTCTGTGATGTTTTAGTGGAAGCTGGAGTGTCATTTCCGAGGACTTTCTCTCCCTTATTCGCCGTCGTGGAGGGAAAAGATCGTGTCTCCCTCGCTCCTTTTCTCGATGTAACTTGTGCAATTGGAATGTGGAGATGATTTCACGTGTGGCAGTGCATGTTAGTACGCTGCCAATGAGTCCAGCGAACGTGCAGTGTGTTGCTGAGATCGGAACATTGCCGTGCTTGTGATTACAGTCAGTTATAGAGGAGAATGTTAAGTATACTGTCGGTGTACATGAAAGACATGCTCGTCTCCCCGCCATCCTAAGATCAAGACGCGTATTACGGTGTTATTGCCATCACAGCTGATGTAAACGTAAACACAGATTGAAAAATAACTCACACCCGCGCGTGACATTAATACTCGCTGCAGGATGGAAGGGAATCGAGTCCTGGGCACGCGAGTCTCTAAATCACGCCTCAACACCACGACTCAGACACCCACCCAACAGAAACACGAACAGAATCATCTTCACTCATGTCCTGACGCGGGAGCAGACGGAAGAAGTGGTGCCTCGCTCGCTCTCTCCCATCCAGCTAGCCAATCTTCCTCACTGCCCTGTTTCTCATTTTTTTTTCTTTTTTTTTTTTGAGTGAACGATATTTTTCTGACCGAGAACAAATCCAAAGGGGGAGGAAATTAGATGCCGCATCAAGTCCGCTGCCACGTTACAGCAGGAGGCTAAAATTTTCACACTATTTCAGCTCTCTTCTCTATGTTTGGGGTCAGCGGCGCGGTTGGTTCAGGGAGGAGGTTGGCAGCGCGCGCCAGCTGATTGGAATTAGGTGTGTGTTGGGTGTTGATTAGGAAGGGTGTGCGGCCCGACGTATCCAGCCTGGGATTCGGGAGGGGTGAGAGGGGTGAGGGAGTGAAGAGGGAAGGGAGAGGGGGCGGCCACGAAGCCCCTGGTCGTCAGAGGCAGCGATCACAACTCTCTCCCCCTGAGAAGTAATGGAAACTCATCCATTGTGTTTCGTTTCCAATTTCACTTGAAGGGAAGGTTCATTTTTGAGCTCCAATGCAGCCTTGCCGAAGACTGTATCAAATTCATTTTTCATTCCCGCCTTTAAATTGGTAGTCAGAAAGTTACTTGATGGCGAGATAATGCCGTTATTGTTTTTATTGTCATTACGCCTTTGATGACGCGTTCAGGCAGCCCATTCCCCGAAATTTAATTAACGGGCTGAACCAAGGCACATGAGCCCGGCCATCAGTCTCTCAGCAGCTGCTGTTTACTAACCCTCCTTATTTATATGTATATTAGATGACCGTTTCAAATTGATACCGACAAAAACCTAAATAACCTTTACAGCAGACAGATGCAGAGTGCCAGTAAATAATGTTTATGATGATTATGCTCTGGTCTGCTCGAAAGCGAGGCAGCGGCGCGGCTCTCTCTCTCTCTCTCTCTCTCTCTCTCTCTCTCTCTCTCTCTCTCTCTCTCTCTCTCTCTCTCTTGGCACCGTCGGCACTACGCTCGGTGCAGGGCCCCGCTTCTCGCTGTGCGCCTGAACCAAGCGAGCACGTGAGAAAAATGCTGCGGTGTCGTGTTTTTGTCGCCTTGTAATTAAAATAAAATGTTTTCAGACTATACTTCGATTCATACTTTTCATTCCTCACCCTTTCTATCTCTCTCTCACTCTCCCTCTCTCACTCCCTCTCTCCCTCTCCATCATCATATCAGGCGTTTTATTGCTCTGCTAATGACTTGCATGATGAGTTGGTTTCTGGAGCCTCCTGCTTCCCGTCACATTCTGGTAATCCCGGCATATATATTTATACTTTTTATTCATGAATTGCTCTGCCTAGATTGGTTTGGCCTCTAAAAACTTGATTATCCAATATTGGAAAACGTGAAGCTGTTCCCGGCCTGTTGCTGTGTGTTTTTGCCTGGGCAGAGGCGGCGCTGGGCAGAGAAGGGGGCGAGCTGGGGGGCGCTGGGGTAAGGGGGGAAGCTGACCACTGCCCCCCTTTGTAGACATGGGGGTGGGGGGTGCAGTGCGCGCGTCAGTGTCCTCTACAGGTGTACAGATGCGCCTGCGCGGGAGTGAGGTGCATCGCGCAGGTGTGAATTCGTGCCTCGCCTCGGGTCTCGTGGCGGGTCGTGGCGATGCAATGATGGTTCTCAACGCGGGCATTGCTTTGCTGGGCATTAGCAGAGCGCGGGCGTCTCCTGGGTGGCGAGGCGCGGTCACCAGTCAGACTCAAGTGGATTGCTCAAGCACCGCCAGGAAACAGATCGTATATGTTAGGTATATATACGTGTGTGTGTGTGTGTGTGTGTGTGTGTGTGTGTGTGTGTGTGTGTGTTTCTCCCTTTATATTTTGTACGATCATCAACATCATCCCCCAAAAGCGCCACAATCACGCTATCATCACCACCACAACAGCCACTCACATCATCACACTCACACACTCAAGTAAAATCAACTTTACCGCAGAAAGCAAAACTAATCTTGTCTCCTTCCTTCATTCCTTCCCCCCTCCCTCCCTCCTTCCTTCCCTTCCTCTCTCCCTCCCTCCCTCGCCACAACCGTCAGCACTCTTTCCTCCTCTCCCACTTCTCCCTCCCCTCCTGCCCTTCATTCAGTTCCTCCCTCGCTCTGATCCTTATCCAAAACGCCAGCATTTATTAATTCATGCAATATCGCGGCGCCTTTTACGCGATAAGAGAAAGGTACACTAATTCCCTTCTGATTACGTATAATGTGAATCGTCCCTCTTTCGGCGGCGCCCAAGGGAAGCTCGAGGGTGTCAGTGGCGCCCTCAGCATCAACACCTACGTTTCCTGCACCGTCAGCGTCATCAGGATTACGTCAGCACCGCCGCCAGCACTTCGGCAAACATAAAATAAGCACATCTCAGGATTTTTAGCGCTGTGTTGAAAGGTGTGTGTGTGTGTGTGTGTGTGTGTGTGTGTGTGTGTGTGTGTGTGTGTCTGTGGGAATGTAGTTTCAACATCACACTTTTCAACTGCCCGATAAAACACTTCAGTAAAACAAAAGCCTAATGACACACTAACATTCAAAAGAGAAACTGAGATAATTATGCATTCTCATGTCCCTTCCCTTTCACTTTCCCGAACACGCGCTCACAAGAATTAAACAGAATAACAATTACTTATACACCGACAATGTACAATTCCTTAAGTCACCACACGTTGTAACATCACCTCGAGCACTAAGCCACGCCACCCTTCACCAGCAGCAGCAGCACCCCGTTAGCACCAGGCGCCCTTCAGAGCAGCACTAGGATGATCAGGAGAGACAGCAATCAGTTACCTAAGCCGTCATCTGAATACTAATAAGGAGCTCGTGCAATCTTAGCTTTAGCAATCAGGACTGTTCCGCTAATGGGGTCTTAAAGGGCGGATACAAAGGAGAGAGTGAGGGAGGGAAGGAGAGGGAGAGAATGACTGCAGTGAGGGACGGTAGGCTGGGAGGGAGGAGAGGAAGAGGAAGTATGGTATGGGAGGTAGGAAGGAGGGTGTGATGAATGGGGTAGGTGACGGGAGGGAAGATAATGGAATGCTATGCAGAGAGGTTTGTCGTGAGGGAGGGAAAGTAAGGAAGGAGAGGAGGGAAGAGAGGGAGGACGGGAGGGTCTGAAATGGGCGGCTGGCGATACGTGTTAAGATAAAGGCGGATAATAATAGAAGATAATGGAGAGATGAGGAGATGAGGGAGGTTGAGTTAAGGCTGAGTTAGATCACCTTAAACATTAGAGAGAGGAACAGCGTCAAAGGGAACGACCAGAACAGCTCGCCTGCGGTTAATGAGACGGCAGACTAAAGGGTGTCAACAATAAGCCCAACGGTGAATGAAAACACATGGCGGACGGCGAAAGAAAAACTTGGAAAAAAAGAATAAAAAACGAACAATACAGAACCGCCTCAAAGACAGTGAGGGCATAGCGCGCCATAACTCCTCTCATAATGGGATGAAGAGGCGAATAACGCTGGCGATGTGGAAATTATTAGCGCTGCGAGATCGGCGATAGGGGACGAAAAATCGCTTACGTACACGATGTTTTTTGCGGGAAATAAATCACGAGCGAGACAAAGCTTGTAAATGACCCAAGTTTGTAGGGAATAAATTGCCTCAAGACGAAGGGTGTTAGAACTTGTTTAACGAATGCATTACCGTGTAAATGACCATTTGTTACGGCTACAACTTAGCGTCTCACCGAGCCCCTGACTTTCCCTATTAACGAAAGCTTAGGACAGGCGGAGGTGGGATTCTGGTGGCGGCTTAATCTCCCCGACAAAACTTAAGCCGTCTTACTATTCACGGCAAGCTGACTATTAATTTGTATTGATAAGTGGAGATCAACGCGAGAAAAGCTGAGGAAATGCCCGTCTCTATAATTACAGAAAGTTAAGCAACTCACACACACACACACACACACACACACACACACACACACACACACACACACACACACACACACACACACACACACACTAACATACCAACACCATCCACACAAACCATCCCATAGACGGCAACACAAAAGGTCACCAACACCACAACAATCACCACAATTTAGACCAACGCTACTACCACCACTACCGCCACCACCACCATCGCTACTGACGCCAATTTACACACCATGTCCACCACGACCACAAAATTTACTACCATCACCTATTACAGCAACACCAACAAAAATACCACCAACCGCCATCACCGCCACCACCACAAATATCACCACCACTTACACCGACGCCGCCATCAATGCAATGCAAGTCACAAACAACAGCAATCAGACACGCACATAGAAACCAAAACGGACAGACCGCGCACACACACACACACACACACACACACACACACACACACACACACACACACACACACACACACACACACACACACACACACACACACACAGTAAAATATGACAAAACTAACACACAATTCCCACAAACAAAACAACTTGAACCATAAAAAAAATAAACCTACTTTCTCTAGTCTCAAATACCTTCAGAATTACTACACGTACAAAACAAAAAAGACACGAAAAAAACTCACGCTTATCACGTTTAATTAACTGTTACCTGGGGGCGATGATCAGGTAAAAAATGCCCAACAGGTAAATACGACGCCCTCAGGTGAGACAGGTTGAACAGGTGAGTCAAAGTGTCCACACCTTGGATAACTTCCACCTGGCTCTCCACCCCAGTCACCTCCACCTCTCCTCCCCTCTTTTCTTCTCTCCTTTCCTCTCCACTCCCCAGGTCTCCGTATAAGGCATCCCTCCTCCTCCTCCTCCTCGTCCTCCTCCTCCTCCTCCTCCTCCTCCTCCTCCTCCTCCTCCTCCTCCTCTTTTCTCCTCCCCAGTAGTTTTATTGCTTTTCCTCTCCGTCCACCGCTGTCTTACAAACATTGTCCTCCCCTTTCTCTTCCATTCTCGTTCTCCTGTTTTATACTTTCTCTTCTGTTCTTTATTCTGTAATGTACCTTTTGATAGAGAGAGAGAGAGAGAGAGAGAGAGAGAGAGAGAGAGAGAGAGAGAGAGAGAGAGAGAGAGAGAGAGAGAGAGAGAGAGAGAGAGAGAGAGAGAGAGAGAGAGAGAATTAGGTATTTATGTTCTATCTATATTGAAGTCCCTCTGATTCTCCTCTGACAGATGCTTGATACTTCTGCTACTGCTATTCACGATGTTCCAAATCTCTCTCTCTCTCTCTCTCTCTCTCTCTCTCTCTCTCTCTCTCTCTCTCTCTCTCTCTCTCTCTCTCTCTGACTTCTGCCAGCCTCTGAGGAAACATCTGCTGCACCTTATTGTACCTGGAGAAATTGACTTAATTAACCAGCCACATCGGGCCGAGATCAAAGCTTCCCTTCCCCGCCACTGGTTGCTCGTGGCCACAGCGGCTTATCCTGCGCCGTGGCCCAGGTCATGCTGCCATTATTATTATTATTATTATTAGTAGTAGTAGTAGTAGTAGTAGTAGTAGTAGTAGTAGTAGTAGTAGTAGTAGTATTGTTGTTATGGTAGTAGTGGTAGTGTTAATAGTTGCAGTAGTATTAGTAATTGCTGTCGTTAATGTTACATCATGATTATTATTATTATTATTATTATTGTTGTAGTAATTGTAGTAGCAGTAGTAGTAATAGTAGTAGTAATTGTTGTTTTTTGTTTGCTATTCTTCATTTTTCTTTTTATTCTTCTTCATTACTATTATTATTATTTTCTCTGCATCGTTTCCCCCCACAGAGGACAACGTCTATTTTCTTCTTCCTATTTAATTTTCTGCTTCTCTTCACAGTTTATATTGCTCTTGTTGTTATTGATGGTTTTGTTATTTTTTTTCTTATTTCCATACCTTTTCTGCGCTGTTCATGTAGACAACTCATTTTCCTCTTTCTTATTTCATCTTTTTTATGTTTATTTCCTGCTGTTATTGTTGGGTTTTCCTTGATATAGTCATGATTTTTTTGTATCTTTTCAACCTCATCCACCCAGACACAATGCTCCTCTCTCTCTCTCTCTCTCTCTCTCTCTCTCTCTCTCTCTCTCTCCCTCTCTCTCTCTCTCTCTCTCTCTCCTCTCCTCTCTCTCTCTCTCTCTCTGTCACTTTCTCGTTTTCCCCCATTGTCGTTGCCGTGTTTTCGTCGTGGTCTCCGCCTCGCCACAATCAGTATTACCATCAGCGCAACCACTGACGCGAACCACCCGCCACACTCCATAAGCAGGGCGGCTAATGGCGGGGAGGCAGCAACACTGTAGTCAGGCTTACCGCGAACCTCATCGTTACGTCGTCACCACCATAATCTGTTGCACTAACAATTGAATCACCATCATTACGACTACACGCTCTCCTCTCCCCGACTCGCTACGGTCTCTCCTCTTCCAGTCCCTCTTACATCCCTCTATCACACACACACACACACACACACACACACACACACACGAACGCACACGTCACGGCGACAGTTAGTTCCTGGAACCTTCCTCTAGAACCCTCGTCTCTTGTATGAAGATGTTGATGCCACTAACCAAGCCGGTGAGGGATGCTAACGACGCCAACACCCATCATCATCATCGTCGCGGATAAATTACCTCCCCCACATCGCCCGCTCTGTGTATCCTGTCACCCCCTCCTCCTCCCCGCCTCTACCTCCTCCTCTTCCCTTCCTCAGAACTCCTCCTCCGTTACTAACAAGCGAGTCATCAGGTATAATGATGACCAGTGCAGGTAACACCCCACACAACAATGAAACGGTGACATCACCCTTAGCGTCGCGTCGTGTTCCTTATTCCCTTTTGTTCTTTCCTTTCTCACGGGTTGCGACGAGGACGCTGCCCTGTCTCGACGCCCTCTGTGCCCCAAGCGGTAGGTAGGCCAGCCCCACGCTCCTGGTCGTGGGCTGACTTCATACCTCTGAGACTTACTACCATGGATGTTCTACCTTGTCCGTACTGTCCTCATTGGTAAGGGCGCGGCCTCATGTCTTGGCTGTCGTCGCCTACCCAGGTGCTGACCGGCCGTGGCGGGAATGATGATTGTGATGTGAGGAAGCGAGGGTTATGGGTGTGTGAGGGTGAGGTGGGGTGAGGGAGAGTGGGAGGGTGAGGGGTGATCGTGTGTGATCGCAGCGTCGAGTGTTAGCGCCGGTGTCAAGGATCTGCACTGAGGTTGGCGGGGAAGGAATGTTGCCGGGTATAATGAAGGACGAGTTGTAAGAATAATCGTAGTAATTCTGACAAAACAATCGGTCCGTTGCCGACAAATTGATGCAAATTGCGGCTTCACTTCTCAGATCAGCCGAGTTTTCCTTATCAAAACCGACGGAGCAAATATCAATAATGGACACTGATTCACACGTAATCACCGAAACATAAGAGTGAGAAATGATCTGCCGGAAAGCACAGCAGGCTCACCACACCCCCAGACTCGCCAAACACACCCGGCTCCGGCAAATCACCATAATCTTCGCTGACAAGAATATCCTGTCTACTATCTGGGTGTCTTTTAAAATCCTCCAGTGTTTTGGTGTAGCTCGCTGTGAATGTGCCATGAGGAGTGTTGGCCGGGGTGTGTACAAACAACATTTCTTTGTGTGGTTCGCCAGTGTTGAGGGTGGAGGTGTAGGCGAGGCGGAGCGGTGATTTAAGGGGAGACTGTCATATCCTGGCTTTGATATACTTGCTGCTATTATTTAGGACAGAAAAAAGGGGTCCCTCATGCTCTATCACAGGAACGAATTGTGCTTGCTTTTTATGATAATGAAGTCTCGTTTTGTTTTTTTTCCCCCTTTTATATCTACACTACGTTCATGTCATCCACGTCGCTCTGCCTCATGTTTCTTTTACTACGCCATTCTCGGAATCCATCGCTCGTCCGGTCATCTCTGTTACATAAAACATCCTCTCGGACTCTCCTCTTCGCAGGCACTAGCAAAACACTCTTCTCCCTTCCCCTCAAAATCCAACTCTCTTAAATTTCACACCGAGACCATAAATATTCACACATTATTATCAGTCTCCACACGTGTCACTTGCCTAACTCAGCGCCAGACACTTTTAGCCACAACTCTCAAGCCTTAATAGATATGAACACCGCCCGCCGCACCTCTACCGCCCACAATACCGCGCACTTATCACACCCCCAAGCACCCCGCCACACCAAGGAACCACCGCGCACTCCGCCTCGCCCTCCTCTCCCTCCCGTCGCCCATCACTTACCTTTCACCAAACACCAAGCACTTACCCCTGCCCAAACAGCGGTCCCTCTCCCTCTCTCTCGTCATCCACACTTAACCTTTCCCATTATCCCCACTCCCTCCCACTTACTTCCTTTTCCCTTTCTCAACAAGAGTTTGGGAGCCGAGGAAAGGCGAGACTGTGTGTGTGTGTGTGTGTGTGTGTGTGTGTGTGTGTGTGTGTGTGTGTGTGTGTGTGTGTGTGTGTGTGTGTGTGTGTGTGTGTGTCTAGAGGCGCCGTACAGTCTTCGGTTCTTTCTCTACGTACATGATGGTGCTTGTAAACATTATCTGCGGAATCTAACGTTAATGGGCACGTGAGCTGGACATTCGAGGAAGGACGGAGAGAGAGAGAGAGAGAGAGAGAGAGAGAGAGAGAGAGAGAGAGAGAGAGAGAGAGAGAGAGAGAGAGAGGGTGGAGAAAAGGGAGAGTGAGGAGGGAGAGGAAGGAGGGACGAAGGGATGCGGTGGTTGGCAGGGGAAGGAAGGAGGGATGGAAGGATGGAGTCAGGCGGGAGAGCTAAACGGGGAGGCAGGAAGCAATGTAGTGATGAACGGGAGAGAAAAACGAAACACGAAGCAAAATTAACACTAATAATGAGACTTGCCACTTCTTTCTGCCGTCGGAGTGCGTCATCTCCTCCTCCTCCTCCTCCTCCTCTTCCTCTTCTTGTTGTTTCTTCCTGGCAAACGCTACACCCAAATGTTTAGGTCTTCTCCACCAGAGGGCAGCAGGCGGAGGCAGCTCGTGTCTGTCAGTCCGTCGCGTTCATTTCTATAGTGATGTACTGGAAGCCTTCGTCAGTAGATTGATTCCAGGAACGACATTTGTACACAGAAGCAAGACTTTTACTCAACGATATGCTTTAAAGGGAAAAAAACAAATCAGAGAGAGAGAGAGAGAGAGAGAGAGAGAGAGAGAGAGAGAGAGAGAGAGAGAGAGAGAGAGAGAGAGAGAGAGAGAGAGAGAGAGAGAGAGCCGCAACAGCCCCATTAGACCACCATCAAGCACCAATGAAACTTATCAGTGACAGCATTAACCTCCCCCCTTAACTCCCCCTTAACAGCAAGCCTCCCTCCCCTCCCCTTCTCCTCACAGGCTCTAAAAGGCATTAAGCTTCAATAAATACCCTTAAGTACAAGAAGCAGTGAGGTGATGCGAAATTAATTATCACTATTTTTGGTCATCATTGTTATTTTGGCTGAGTTTTTTCTGACGTGACTGGAGAAGTTGTCAATGTTATTATTCGTTATTGTGGTTGTGTCTATCTATATTATCGTTATTCGTAATATAATGTGACGAGAAACCTTTGCCATGCCCCCCTCCCACACACACACACACACACACACACACAGACAGACAGTTTCAGTCTTATCTCTCATCTAGTGGAAGTTATTGTGGTTTTTCAGGGGTCTTTTTTAATTATTCCACTGATAGTTTAACAAGAATTCTGCAGCATTAACGAGAAAAAAAAACATGAAAATTCGGCGAGTCATGCGGCTTCTGAATACACTCCTTATGAGGGAACAAATTGAAAGTGAGCCGTAGTTTGTGTAAGGATAAGGAACATACACGCTTAATAAAACACTGAATTACTTCTGGGTGAGTCAAGGCAGTGAGCAGGAGAATGATATAATTCCCTTGGTCTCTCGCTCTCTTCCATCACACTTTCTTATACTAACCAGACCAAGAGCCTCCAAAAATATAAGGCTTGGTGACAGCTAATTGGGAGGACGATGAAGGGAAAGAGGAGGAGGAGGAGGAGGAGGAGGAGGAGGAGGAGAAGAAAGAGGAGGAGGAGGAGGTAGTAGTTGTTGTAGGAGGATAAGAGTGAAAATAATTGGAATACTGAAGGATTTACTAAGATGAGTGTGAGAACGTGAGGGGATTATGAAGGCAAAAAGCAACACACTGCACATTGCGCGTGAGAGAGAGAGAGAGAGAGAGAGAGAGAGAGAGAGAGAGAGAGAGAGAGAGAGAGAGAGAGAGAGAGAGAGAGAGAGAGAGAGAGAGAGAGAGAGAGAGAGAAACATACAATCACTCACACACCGACGCGAAGGGAGAAACAGCGAAACAAAATATGATCAAAAGAGAGGGAGACAGAGAACGAGAGAAAGAAAAGAAAAAAAAAAGTACTCATGATGATAATTAAATCTACATTAAAAATATAAATACATAATTCATTTGACGTCACGGGCGCGTATAATCCACACTAGGGGAAGGGAAAAGTAATTAGGGAAAAAAGGGACAATAAATGAGGTTATTAATACGAAAAGATTGTATTAGCGGGGACAAAGATAATGACGTACGAAGCAAGGAGACAAGGAAATCTAGAGAAACGCAGGTGTAAATAGACATTACCTGAGGATGAAGAAGAGGATGAAGAAGAGAGCGATAAACAACGAACGAAGCAGGAGAAAACCGAACGTAGATTACCGGCCAGAAGATGAAAACAATAAATAAGAGAGAGAGAGAGAGAGAGAGAGAGAGAGAGAGAGAGAGAGAGAGAGAGAGAGAGAGAGAGAGAGAGAGTAGAGCGTAGGACGAGGAGGCAGAGGCAGAGGCAGAACAGGAGGAGGAGGAGGAGCAGGAGGAGGAGGAGGAGGAGGAGGAGGAGGAGGAGGAGGAGGAGGAGGAGGAGGAGGAGGAGGAGGAGGTGGAAGCAATTAGTGAGAAGTGGTCATAAAGCTTCCTTCAAAAAAGAAAATGAAAGAGCCTCCATAATGACGAATAGTTTGGCAAAAAATCAAGTAATTAATGGGATTGTGAGGCGCATTGCTCGCTGGTTCCTCAAGCTGAAATCGCTGAGTAATTAGGGATAATCAGAACGCTAAGGAGAGAAAAATGAGTCACTTGTACCCAGGGACAGGTGGAGGGAGAGTCTTGGAGGGAATTTTTCGAGTGGAGGGAAAATTTTTCCAAACGGGAGGGAAATTTTTGGGAGGAGCGTCAGGATTTATGGAGGAATAGCGTGGATTTCCTGTTGGGTTTGAGAATTTCCGAAGGAGTTGGAGAGAAATTTCTGGAAGGAGGGGATGTTTCTGGGGCGTTGCAGGAAATTTCCGGAGAAGTGGAGGAATATCTGTAGGAGACCTTGTACGGGTGGAAGGAATGTCTGGACAGGTGGAGAGGTGAAATAAGTGAATGGAGGCAGGTTTGGAGGGATGGAGGAGAGATTAAATGAAAAAAAAAAAGAGATGAAGAAAAAAGTACTTCAGAATTTAGTGAAAATCAGAGAGAGAGAGAGAGAGAGAGAGAGAGAGAGAGAGAGAGAGAGAGAGAGAGAGAGAGAGAGGAGAAAAACTGAACATGGAGAAAGGAAGACAAAAAGGAAAGGGAGAGAAGGGAGCGAGACGGAGAGGAAGGAGGGAGAGGAGCGAGGATGGCAGGAAGGGAGTGAGGGAGAGGAAGGAAGAGAAGGGAGAGGAAGAACAGGATCAGTGGCGTGTATTTTTTTCCGTAATGAAGATGGGATAATGAGGATAATGACGCGGTTTGTGTCAGTCTTACATTGTGTTTCTCTCTCTCTCTCTCTCTCTCTCTCTCTCTCTCTCTCTCTCTCTCTCTCTCTCTCTCTCTCTCTCTCTCTCTGTGGGTGATGGTATTGTGTGCGCGTCAAAGTAGACTAGAAAACAAATCACGCACGCGCGCACACACACACACACACACACACACACACACACACACACACACACACACACACACACACACACACACACACACACAAACAAACACAATAAATGTAACTAAAATGCTACGTTGCACATTTTTATTAGTTGTTTAATACAAGATATTACATTGAGATTTAAAATACACACACACACACACACACACACACACACACACACACACACACACACACACACACACACACACACACACACACACACACACACAATAAATACCATATGGACAAAAAAAAAAAGTATCAAGACCTAATTTAAACACTCATAGTTTCAAAACACGTGCATGTCGTGATGAAAACATGTTATGGAGACACTTCCGAAAATCACCAAATGCAATATACTGTACAGTCCAGCTGTTCCTCGCAAAACTTTACTTAAACTTTACTTAAAACTTTACGAAGAACTTTTGCAGGTATGATTGACAGGTCGCTTTTCCTTCTCATATCCTCATTAGTCACGTAATGAGATGAACCTCTGTATTTTAGAACTAGAATTACTAATATGTACAAGTACAGACACACACACACACACACACACACACACACACACACACACACACACACACACACACACACACACACACACACACACACACGCCAGTCAGGTCAGATCAGTCATGTTATTTAGTAGAAATGAAATTTATTATGTTAGTTAATTAACCAATCAATCAACTTATTAATATTTACGCGAGGGATTTATGCAAATGTAATTATATGGTATATGTCGCCAATGAATTGTAAAGTTAAGTGATGAATTGAGTGTACGTGGGACAGAGAGGTCACTGGTGGATGCTGGTGGACCGTCACGAGTGGATGAAAGTGGATACCGAGTGGATGGTGGATCAGAGGACACATAGGGGTGGCGGGCGTGGGTGACAGGATAAATAGTGACGTTTATGACTATACTATTGGAAATGATAGTGATGTTGATTGCAATGATGATGACATTTGGTGGTGATGGTGGTGGCAGTGGTTAGCGGTTAGTGGCGTCAGGGCGCGGCGTGTGGGAGCGTGGTGATGTATGGTGGTGCAGATTATGGCGGTGGTGAGTGGCAGAGGAGGAGAGGCGAGCAATAATGTGGTGATGGAGGTGGTGGCAGCAATAAGTGGAGGTGGAGGGAGAGGGAGGGAGGGGCAGTGTTGGTATTGTGGTGGTGGTGGTGGTGGTGGTGGTGGCGGCGGTGGCGGTGGTGGTGGCGGCAGCGATAATGGATGTATTGTCAATCAAATCGAGCCCCGCAATGGGTCTTTAAATAATGGACCGCACCGACTGAATTATACACAAAGGTAAGTGCTTTGGTATGTTGCCGGCCGGTTCTCTCCCTCCCCGCTACGGATACGACAGAGACACGAGCATTTCCGTATCCGAACCTGCAGATCCCATACCTGCCGCCTCTACTTGAGTGACGGAAAATACGTGGCGATCTTTTTTTTTTCGCTAACCACTTCACTTTACGTTCACGAATCGCTGCCGGTCATTTAGTGTAAGCGCCGTGCAGGTGTGCGCAGGTGTGTGTCCCTCAGGTGCTTTGTAAAGTACGTGGACAGTGGAGTACCTTTATCCCCTGGACGCCACTTTTGAATACGTGATGCACTTGCAAATGTTCCACTCCGCCTGAAAATAACGACAAACTACTCACGCAACATTTTTCACTGACTCGTATTCTATTGCTCATTGGTGCTGCTGGTGCTGGTGCTGGCCTTCCGAAACACTACGTCCTTTTCTCCCCATACCATCTCCAGTAAGCCTCTTCCGACAAATCATATCCTGTCATTCCTAGCAGTTTCTCGGGACGCGGCGCTCTCTCCTGATCCCAAAACCATACGGTCTTCGGTACTTCGTCAATCTTTAATCACCTTTCAGTTATTGGCACAGCTTGACTCGTGGGTTACCGGTCACTTTTCTATTTGATTGGCCTTCCCGACAGCTATATCCGAGAGAGAGGGAAAGGGGCAGTGCTCTGGTGATGCGTGGCGTGCGTGATAGCAGCAGGAGGCGCAGCATGAGGAGGCGATGATGACTACGACGACACGCGGAAGTTGTCATCAGTATTAATAATCGAGGCTGATTTATGAAACGTATTGATTGGTAAGTTATTAGAGACTGGGAAATTGCCTTAGAGACATGTTGTCCATCATGATTTAATTAGATGATATTTTGGTAATTAGAATTTGAAGGGAGGCGAGCGGCTGATTGATTGGTTGGCAGGCCTGACAGTCACAAAGGACGCCGTTTATCACTGGATGTTGCGTTGGCGGCCTTGACACTTCCCGAAAAGACCCAGATAGACCCCTTTTTTCTCCTCTCTCTCTCTCTCTCTCTCTCTCTCTCTCTCTCTCTCTCTCTCTCTCTCTCTCTCTCTCATAAAACATCCATTGGAACAACAAGCATCATAGATATATTAATTACCAGGATTGTTCTTTAAACCAGTATTGTTGTCTGGAACGCCGCTGACTGTGTGTGTGTGTGTGTGTGTGTGTGTGTGTGTGTGTGTGTGTGTGTGTGTGTGTGTGTGTGTGTGTGTGTGTGTGTGTGTGTGTGTGGCTGGCGTGAAGGAGCCGTGAGGGAAACAAAGCAATATTAATGTGCCGCCGTGTATGGTTTCGTCGTTGAGCGCCGCCTCTGAGTGATGTGATCCGGCGCGGTGCGGGGGTCGGCGCCACTTGCCTCGCGCCGCAACGAAACCTTTACCCGTTGATTGGACGATAAAAGGAGTTGACTGGACTGTGATTGGATGGTAAAATGGCATCCGTGGCGTGTATAGCAACGGCGTTCGTTATACGTAGAGGAATATCTGAGGTGGAAGGAGTCCTTACGATATGACCTTAATTGGACAGAAACCCAACGCACCTGAGGCTCTCGCTGACTGGTTGGCTGGTTCACCGCCCACACCTGCGGTTCTCCAGCGGCTTTGTCTGGTTTGCTAGCGGCGTCTATGGTGGTAAAGTGCGCCGCTCTTTGCAGGAGACAACAGAGCCGCGCCTGGGTGATTGTGACGCCCCTCTCCTCGCTCTCGCTCCCCGTCACAGGTGGTCTTGTGCATTTTGAAGTGGCTGAGTCGTGGTTCAGGTCGCGGTGCTTGATTCATCCGTAACTCCTCTTTTTTTTTTCAGTATTTTTTTTTCAGTACATGTCGATTCCTTTCGGTCTGTGTAATGCACCGAATGCTTTCAGAGGTTTTTAGTAAACTCCTGACGGCGTCCCAGAGTGGCCGCGTCGCGTACATCAGCGGGTGAGTGGCGGCGGGGTGACGGCGTGTTAGCCCCGCCGAAGTGTTTGTGGCAACTGGCGCTATTGACGGCCGGGAGAAGTAGGCACCCACCCACAGGCCGACGTGTTATTGGCTCACTCGAGGGACGACCAACGTGCTCTCGCAGATTATTGTTTCCACGTATTGGAGGCAAAGGAGGTGTTTTTTTTTAAGGAAACTGCGATGAATTACGTGAAGTGATAGAAATTTTAATCAAGGGAAATATATACCAAGGTAGGACGAGAAATTAAAATCGAACTTAATCAAAACGAGACTGTGTGTGTGTGTGTGTGTGTGTGTGTGTGTGTGTGTGTGTGTGTGTGTGTGTGTGTGTGTGTGTGAGAGAGAGAGAGAGAGAGAGAGAGAGAGAGAGAGAGAGAGAGAGAGAGAGAGAGAGAGAGAGAGAGAGAGAGAGAGAGAGTACGGCTGCTTGCTTTCGCTGTACTCCCTTAGGCTAGAGATGGAAAAAAAAAAAAGTAACAAAAAAGACTCAGCATGCAGGGGAAGGAAGGAGGCCACGCGCCGTCCAAAGCCTCGTCACATGAAGGGCAGTGGCGAGGGGGCGGGAGAGCTGCTGCCGCTGTTGGTGCTGGTGCTGGTGCCCTTAATAGAGTGACGCGCCGGTGGGTACGATCCCCTACACTTTTATTCAGATTTGCCCTGAAGTTGCGCCGGATTCATGTATTCAGCATTTGCCTCCTGACTCCATACATATGTGAGTGTTTAATGTGTTTTGAGAGTGTGAGCTTCGCCGCTTCGTTCTTTCCTTCCATTTGTCATCGATTAGTCCCTAGACGGCAGCCAGACCCGCCAGCAGCTACACAACACCTCCACCGGTCGCCAGGGAAGTAAAAAGCAAATACCAGCTAAAAGATCAGCAAATAGCCGTGATGGGCGGCGGCAGTCTCCCGCGCGCCCTTACACCGACTCCGTTACAGCCGCGATCCACTCCTACCTCCCCCGCCCCCCTCCCCGAAACTCCGCGCCCTGATCCCATACACGGTTTCCGACACTCTTCCTCCATCGCTGCGTCAGGCGGGGCGTCGCGGAGCTGCAGCGTGTCGCCATCAATATTTATGAATGCCTAAGGAGAGTATGATGGAAAATGTTTAGGGTTAAGCAGCTGCTGTGATGGAAACTGTTGATTAATATGATCGATCGCTTTTCTCACAACAATGGCGACGCTCAAGAGAAGGAAGGTCGTGTTGACGTGAACCTTGACTCGCTCCCAGGGTCGTGTCTGCCCTGGAAACTCACTGCCCTGACCATGACCTCCTCACCTCCTCCCTCATCCCTCAGGGCGCGGCTCCATTCTCCTCCTTTCCTGGATCCTTTAGGGTACGGGCCATAAATCCTCCTATAAAGTGAGCAGTAGAATAAGGCGCCGAGTAAAGGATGCACAACAATATTTCTTAATTTAATAAAGTCATTCACACCTTTCCCTACACGTCCATGGTGGAAATATGAATACGCTGAATAATTTCGCTTCCAACTAAATCTGTCAAGTCAATAATGGCGCTTCACATGGCGGCACGGCAGGTAAGCGCACGGCAGCAGCAGCAGGTAGAGCAGATAAAACAAGTAAAGCAGGTAAAGCATCACAGCGGCGCACGAGTCAGCCAGCCCGCTATTTCTTCATCAGCAGTTTCTCTCACATTCCCGTAAGCAGATCCCCCGCCACACCCCGAGCGGCCGCATCTTCTTAATCACACAAACACAGACACACTTCAGCACATTATTTCTTTCCCGGGTCTGCGATATTATCCATTAGCGGGCCCATTATCCCCCTCCTCCCGCCCCATTTCTCTTGATCCCTCGGCATATTATTCCCCATCTACACCTCTAATGGGTCTTCGCCGCCTCCTCCTCCTGCAGCGCCTTCTGTGGGATGCAAGTGGCGGGATAGTAGCAATTATGGTGTTCGCCGGCAGCTGAGGAACCCTTGGCTGGGGGAGGCGCCGCATTAGGCCTAGGGTGCGAGTCTTCACCAGCGTGAGCATTAACCGAGCGCCAGGAGGCCGAGTGAGGGGATGGAAGGAAAGGAGAGAGGCCGAGGGGGGCTAGGAGAGAGGGAATGAGAGGTGGGATGGGAGAATGGTGTGCGGCAAGAGTAAGATCATGCGGTGCGGGGGGTGGAAGGGCTGGAGAGAGAGAGAGAGAGAGAGAGAGAGAGAGAGAGAGAGAGAGAGAGAGGGAGAGGGAGAGGGAGAGAGAGAAGGGAGAGGGAGAGTGGCAGGGAGGGACCATGATCTGGGTAGTGGGGTGGGTTTATTTAGATAGAATTAGGGGCGAGGGAGCTGGATATTGGGGTGGGTCGGGCCGTAGGGTGGGATGGGGGGGAATGCTGGTAAGGGATACGAAGCTGAGGCCGAAACTCGCGTGGGCAAAGAAACGTTACCGCGGAAAATAAACACGCGTCTCTGAAATATGTTGCGGGGGTTCATGTTCTCACGCATCGCAAAGTAATAACACGCTCACGTTCTCGCCGCGCCAACGACCAACCTCTAACTATGCAATTAACGACGTGAGCTGAAAGGTGACTTAAGAAAACGATTATCAACACGTGGGAGTGAGACACGCACACGCGATCCTCACCTGGTTATGAGACCCACCTGCGCACACTATAATTACCTCTCGCTTTACTCTTTCTTTACGCTTCAACGACAAATCTAAGAATCTCCAGGCACTCCGTAACGCCTCCATGACGCAAATACACTCGGCAGGATCAACGCGCTCCCTCAAGCATCAACTTAAGACACTCAGCAAGACATTACCGCTACTTACACTGGCCCAGATGGCGTGGAGCGTGAGGCCTTGGTGTTAATCTAGCAAATATTCTCCATGCTTTTTTTGTTTCGACTCACGTATTTTTCTCTCTTTTTTGCAGGTAAGAATCTCGTGGTGCATGAAGGACTTGCTTTCAGCCCTTGGAGAGAGTCACGCCTCCTCTTTCTCCTCCTCCTCCTCCTCCTCCTCCTCCTCCTCCTCCTCCTCTTCCATCAGTCAAGCGTGATCACGAGGAGGCCCACTCACCCACACTCCGGTAAGATGATGCCTTGTTTTTTTTTTTCTTCTCCTATTCATTGTTTATGTATTACCTAATTCCCATTCGTCATTTGATTATGTAGGAACGGTCGTGTTGGTAGATTGGTGTCTCTCTCTCTCTCTCTCTCTCTCTCTCTCTCTCTCTCTCTCTCTCTCTCTCTCTCTCTCTCTCTCTCTCTCTCTCTCTCTCTCTCTCTCTCTCTCTCTCTCTTTCAAGATCACCACGACACACATACTCCTTGATAGGAATCGATACCTTCACACGACTTAGCGAACTTAAAAAGGCACCACCATCTCCCCCTCCCTCTCCCTCCCTTCCTTCTCACTCGCTACCCAAACCTTCCCCTTTTCCAACCCTTCCCCCCACCACCCGCTCCCAGTCCACCCCCCACGAATTCTCCCTCTCACCCCTCCTACCCTCCTTGCTTTCCTCTCCTTCCATCCCTAAGCCCCCTCGCCTCTCCCCTCCTCCCCCAAGACTCCATTAGCTAATGTTGCCGACAGACTTTCAGCCGGTCGATTCCTGATTAAGTAACGAACTAGTGGACGCCATGGGAGACCCAGCAAAACAGGGTATTCCAATTATCGGCTTTAGTTACGTTTGGAGCAGTGGGAGGGGGAGGAAGGCCGGAGAGAGAGATAGAGAAAGAGGGAGAGAAAGTGAGGCATGAAGATAAAGTAAAGGGGGGGTGTTGAAGAGTAGAAGAAACGCAAAAAATAGGAAGGTGAGAGAGAAAGAGGGAGAGAAAGTGATGGGGGAAAAGTAGAGGTAACATACAAAAAAAAAAGAAAGGTGAGAGAGAAAAAGAGAGAAAGTGAGGGGGGTGTTAGTGAAGAGTAGAGGGAACACATACAAAAAAAAAAGGAAGGTGAGAGAGAAATAGGGGGAGAAAGTGAGGGGGGCTATTGGTGAGGAGTAGAGGGAAGACGCACAAAAAATGAAGGTAAGTGGCTGAGCAAGTCAATAGAAGTAACAATGGCAGCTATAAAGACCCGCACCAGACGGCTAAGTGCATAAGCTTGAGAGACAAGCGGGAAAATTGAACTAAAAGGAAAGAAGGGAAAGCAAGGATAAAAAAGGGGTAAAGGTACAGTTCCGCGGAGCACCTGGCGAGGCAATACAGGTTACTTGGGAAACCTTAAGAGGAATGCTGTCAAAGTTGAAGCCAAATTCCACTCGTAGAAATGGAACTATAATCGACGAACGGTTAACTCGCCAAGTGTAATTAGAATGTTCTTGTTCCTGAGTAAGGTCCTTGTGTGTGTATGTGTGTGTGTGTGTGTGTGTGTTTACTTAGTAGCGCCACATTGAAAAGGAAGCACGCTCTCTCTCTCTCTCTCTCTCTCTCTCTCTCTCTCTCTCTCTCTCTCTCTCTCTCTCTCTCTCTCTCTCTCTCTCACACACACACACACACACACACACACACACACACACACACACACACACACACACTGCTAATCTTATACTCTCAAACAGAATTACAACTTCTACTCAATTGATCTCTTGTGTTGTACCTCCTCCCTCAGTCTCCCTCCCCTTCTCCGTCTCCCCTCCCTATCGCATCCTATCTCTCCACCTCCATCTAATACACCACCTCTGAAAACCCCGAGGCGTTCTCCTTTCACTCGCATTCTGAAGCGTAACGTGAATTGCTATACTCTGCCAACGAGCATGAGTCACCGTCACCTTCAGCGCCACCGTCAGTGTCACCGTCAGCGTCACTTTCCCCACCTCTTCCCGCCACATTCATTCCTCGGATCCAGGCCTATTTTTCTCCCTGCCTCACTCTTTTTTTTTTCACAGATCGCTCAGCGGTGCTCCTTTTCCGTCTTACCGTCGCCTTTGATTTTTTAAGGAGGAGGAGGAGGAGGAGGAGGAGGAGGAGGAGGAGGAGGAGGAGGAGGAGGAGGAGGAGGAGCCACTCTTCCCTTTTTATTTTCATAGCTATATTCCCTCCCTATCTCCTTCTCTTCCTTTCCCTGCCTCTCCTTTTACCTTCCTTTCTCTCTCTCTCTCTCTCTCTCTCTCTCTCTCTCTCTCTCTCTCTCTCTCTCTCTATCTCTATCTCTCTCTCTCTCTCTCTCTCTCTCTCTCTCTCTCTCTACCTCTTGTGTTGTCAGTGTCGACCTGCCTTGAAAATGTTAACGAGATGTGAAATAGCGCATCAAAGCCACGCTGTTTGTCTCAATATAAGCGACACAGGCAGGCTGGAGCGCGGCGTCGAGGCGAGCAGAGGGGAATGACAGTGAGGGGAAGGCAAGGGAGGGGCGGCGTGGCGGGGGAGCGGAATGGTGATGGGAAAGGTAGTGTGTGGTTAAAGAGTAAGAGGTGGAAAGGTTAAAAATGTGGATTGGTGAGGGAGACGGTAAGTGGTGAGAGTAGAGGCACAGAATAGTGGTGGCGGCAGTGATGGAACAGTGCCGCAAAAATAGTGAACAATTCCGCGACTTGCCTTAAGCGGAGACAACGCAGTAAATGGAATGACAATGGAGACGATTGCTGAAAAAGTGGATTGCATTGAACAGCCTTCGATTGGCGGCAATTGAACGCAATGGAACGCGTCTTACTTTACGGTTTTCACGATGCAATTCAAGGAGGATTTTAATGGTCTGAATTAGTACTTATTTGAAGTATTCGGTGGCTGTTGTCCACGACCCAAATCATGTGTGTGTGTGTGTGTGTGTGTGTGTGTGTGTGTGTGTGTGTGTAATTCTCTTAGCTAATGACACGCGTGCACGTTTCCGCGTTACTTGTGTGAGCGTCAGGCGATTTCGTGCTTCTTAACCCGATTCGGCGGATAGTGTAGGCGATTGGAGGATTGCAGGATTGGATTGAGGCGGTCAGCTTACTGGCAATAGCGTTACTGGATTGGCTAAGCTTATCCACGTGAGTTAAAATCGGACTCGGGATTAAATATATGTATGCTGGTTTTACGCGTGAGAACTACGAGAGATAGAATTAAAAAAAAAAAAAAACGCAAATCGCAATCCGGCGTAGTCTTTCATATACGTAAATTAGCCCTTGCGATATTGGCCGATTATATAAAAGGGCAAAATTATCCGGCCAGTTGCAGGTAATCGCATTAAAGTGGTCGAAATAACCGAATTACGTGGACCTAATCCCTCACTGGTTAATCTAGGCACGTCTACATCGGATAAGAAGCGGCCATTAATCATACCGGCCCGCATTTACTGCCCGACTGCATATAGCGTGACCTGTATATAAGGACTTCCCCCTGCTCTCCCCTCCGTTCCCTTCCCTCACTTCCTCTCCTCCCCTTCCTTTTCTATCCCTCACTCCCTCGCCCCCTCCAGTTCCTTTCACCTTTTTTCCGGGTCCCTATCCTGATATTTTTAGGTTAAGGAGCTTCACCTATTTTTCCTTTTCCTTTTCCTCTTCTGTGTCTATTCTTCTCATTGCTTTCTTCTCATATTTTCTTCTGTTTCCTTGCCGCTTCTTTTGTCTTTTTTTCCCGTTTGCTTATCTTTTCATTTTCAAGCAAATATGTACTTCTGTTCCTCATCTCCCTTCTTTTCCTTATCTCTCCTTAACTTTCTGTCTCCGTTTCTCTATTTTCATGTAAATATATTTTCTTCCTTTCCCTTTTCCCCTTTCTCTGTCTGTCCCTCTCTTTCAGTTTCCCTCTTATATCTACTTCCCTGCAACTTTTCCTTTTTTTTCCGCTTCATCCTTAATTCTCTAGAAAGGATCTTCGTGCCTTCCTTTTCCCTTTCCTCTCCGTCTATCCTCCTCCTCTCCCTCTCCTCCTTCTGTACCTCTGGCGTACCCGGATTCCCCGTTTGGTCGTTGCTTCACCCTCATTCACCCATACGAGAAAGGATACTTGACTCGCGCCCAAAAAAAAGAACAATTCCTCGGACGTTAATTCTCAAGTTGAAGTGCGGGGATCTTTTGCAACTAGAGCGGTTTTAGTGGGATGAAATAATCGGGTCGCATTTGAAGAGTGAGAGGGAGAAGAAAAAAAGGGAGAGAGGAGGGAGGGAAGAGGGAGTCTCGAGGCCACCTGAGGAGGTAATGTTGCCTGCCTGCCCTCTCAGAGTATTATTAATGGGAGGTTAGGTAACGGCGGTCTGTCTTTCCTCAGCTTACCGCCAGCTTTGGGTGACTGTATCTTTACGCGGCCACTGGTGATTAGCTCTAAATAATGAGAGAGAGAGAGAGAGAGAGAGAGAGAGAGAGAGAGAGAGAGAGAGAGAGAGAGAGAGAGAGAGAGAGAGAGAGGAGAGAGAGAGAGAGAGAGAGAGTAATATCCATCAAACACATGCATATACAGTATTATCACCATGATTAAATATAGCTGCAATAAAAAAAATAAAACTTAATCATGTATTTCATAAGTAAACTGACCAGCAGAGCAACACACGTCTTGCAACCACTTAAACATTAACTCTTATAGAAGGGTGGGAGGCAGGGAGAGGCTGGGAGAGGCAGGGAGAGTGAGAGAGACGAGGCAGAAAGAAGCCAAGAGGGAGGTTAAGATATTATCGAACGCAGGATTCATCTTGCAGGGAATGATTTTAATCGCAACTCAAGAACAAGTCCCAAGAACGAGTTACAAGTCTTCAGTCTCATTAAAGTATTATTATTATTTCCTACTGAAGGAGGTGGTGAAGAAGGCATGAGGGAAATTATGAATATAGACATGACGGGACGTTAATAAAGGAGGGAGTAGAGGAAGGAGAAGAAACACAAACACGGAGTAAGAGATAAACCAGGCAGTGGGAGGAGGAGCCACAGGAGGAGACACTTGTATAAACTAATGTACAAAATAGGGAATGGAATTTTCTATCGCCGCCAATCGTTAATGGGGAGGAGGAGGAGGAGGAGGAGGAGGAGGAGGAGGAGGAGGAGGAGGAGGAGGAGAAGAAGCAATCAGCTCAGAAACAAGAACTAAAACAGACTAGATGATGGAGGTATAAGACAAAGAAATACAAGAAAACAAGGAAAGAAGCAAACCTCCCAGCATTGTTAGTCGTAAGTGGAAGAGAAAACGAAGGAAACAAAACACGAGGAAGTGGAGGAGAAAGAAAGAAGCAATCCAGAATAACCAATACGAAGAGAAGACAAAGAAAGCGATCCTCCAGTAGTCTTAATCATTAGGAAGCGAAGGGAAGGAGGCAGACGGCGGAGAGGAAGAAGGAAGAGGAGGAGGAGGATTGAAGAGGAAGCAAGCCATGGCCATCAACTTTCCTCTCGCGGTTGGAGGAGTGATGAGGCGCGGGGGAGTTTGTTGTTGTAATGTGTTCCTGATTGGATTGTTTGGGTTCTGGTGGCAGCCACAGGAAAGGTGTTTGTTTGTTCTCGGCCGAGTCGATATATGCAGCAAACAGCGGGGAGCACAGAGCCACTGGGAGCCTTTCAAGGGGAACTCAAGAAGTGTTTTGATATGCATCTTAGCACCGCTGACCCGCCCCGAGTCAGGCTATTTATCGGATAGAGTGACTTTTGGCTTTTAGCGCGCTGGTCAAGTGGTCAGGATGTTGTTATTATCATTATTATTAGCATTATTATTATTATTATTATTATTATTATTATTATTATTATTATTATCATTGTTGTTGTTATTATTTTTTTTTATCGTTGGTGTTCTTGATATAGTAGTTACTGTTACTGTAGTAGTAGTAGAAGTAGTAGTAGTAGTAGTAGTAGTAGTAGTAGTAGTAGTAGTAGTAGTAGTAGTAGTAGTAGTAGTAGTAGTAGTAGTAGTAGTAGTAGTAGATGTTGTTGTTGTTGTTGTAGTAATACATTAACATTCAGCGTCTGTGTTTTTAACCACTGAGTAATTTATGTTAAGCACATCAAGATGCTGAATAAACACTGAGACAGTTTGTAAATGAACACTTGACGGCATAGAATTCAAAGCTGATTACCACGTGAAGAAGAAAAATATATGAAGAAATCGTGACTAAAAGTGGGAAGGAGATACTAAACATTTTATCTTATATTTCTCTCTCTCTCTCTCTCTCTCTCTCTCTCTCTCTCTCTCTCTCTCTCTCTCTCTCTCTCTGAACGGTGACTTCCTAAACGTAATCAATATAACAAATTAGCTTGACGAGAAACACAAGTACTTCTATTACTGAGGCGAGTAGAGACATGCTTCTCTTCTTGATGCCTCCGCTCTTCATTGCAATCCGCTGCCCTTTGCCGCTCCCTTAAGGGCGACGCTAAGCCCTAAGCAGGAACTAGAGGGGTCTTAATTTGGCTGAAAGAATAAGGAAACATTACCGAAGGGCATCTGGCGTCCGTAAACCCAACTAGCGAGGCAGCATTATGAAAGCAGCATGGGTTCTAAAGCGATTACGAGAGAGAGAGAGAGAGAGAGAGAGAGAGAGAGAGAGAGAGAGAGAGAGAGAGAGAGAGAGAGAGAGAGAGAGAGAGAGAGAGAGAGGAGAGGAGAGTCGTGTAGGCGATACATAAGGAGACGCTCGCTAACTTAATTTGCGCAGTGATATTTTAAGAAACTGTAAAAGACTTGCAAACACGCTCACTTAGAGAACCCGGCGAGGAACTCTGGAAAAGAAATATTCTAAAACATATATTCTCGTGTTACTGAGAATGGGAAGGAAAAGAACAAGTGTTAAGTGACATGGCTTTTTTTTTGTTCTTTTTATGACTAAGCTGGAAGGAATTTGACACGAGAGACGCACAGACACACAGACAGACACACGCGGAATTTGAGACGCTAAGCAGACAGACATACAGACAGACAGAGGAGAAAGTATAAAAAGTGTCTTATATCCACTACGAGGAAGAAAATAGGAGAAAAAATATAATCAAGACATAAAAGGAATTCAAACGTTTAATTTTCAAATGCAATTTATAGCTTACCGCATTCTGGAGGAGGAGGAGGAGGAGGAGGAGGAGGAGGAAGAGGAGGAGGAGGAGGAGGAAGAAAGAAAGAAAGAGATAGATAGAAAGCAAGACAAGAAAGGAAGAGTAATGAAGGAACGAGATGAGGAACACATTTAGAGAAGTGAAGATGAGGAAGAGGAATGCGAACGAAGCAAAGAGGAGGAGAAGAGAAAGGAGAAAGGAGAAAGGAGGAGCAGGAGGAGGAGGAGGAAGATGGGAGCCTTAACCATTCAGCGCCCAGACAATAGCCTCCTCTCTCACCCCTTCCCTAATTACTGCAGCCCAATTACATTCGTTGTCACGCTAATTAGTCCGCTGATTATCACTAGTCATTAGGCTGGTTGGGAAATTTACGGGACTAAATGAATTATTAACGTTACTCCTCGCTGCCTCCTCGTACTGCGCTTGTCTGGGCTTTTTTTTTTTTTTTCTTTGCTTCCTGTCGATACTCATACAGTCCAGGCTCCGTTGGGCTTCTGATGTGTATTAAGTTTTGTATGAGTAAATTGTCTGGCGGTGAGTTTTTGGACATGCGCAAGTGCTGAGTAATTTGTGTGTGTGTGTGTGTGTGTGTGTGTGTGTGTGTGTGTGTGTGTGTGTGTGTGTGTGTGTGTGTGTGTGTGTGTGTGTGTGTGTGTAATTATCTCCAGGGCAAATTATCCATTCGCCGATTAGAAATAACACAGGAGAGAGAGAGAGAGAAAAAAAAAAATTACCCATCACAGGAATAAAGTAATGAAGAGCTTTTTTTTTCATCATCTCCCTCTCTTATAATTGTGTGTGTGTGTGTGTGTGTGTGTGTGTGTGTGTGTGTGTGTGTGTGTGTGTGTGTGTGTGTGTGTGTGTGTGTGTGTGTGTGTGTGTGTGTGTGTGTGTGTGTGTGTGTGTGTGTGTGTGTGAGTACCCCTAAAAACTCATCCACACCTAAAAAAAGAAACTATTAACAATGATTCTTACAGCCAATTTACTCAGTTTATTCATCTTTTTATCCACGAGTAATTGATGGAAAATGCACGGCCACTTATTTGTATTGCGAGTAAGAAAACGCAACACTAATGATCGACCACAAAGCATTCGTTCATTTCGTTCACTGCACTAAAATATGCTCATTACGATTTGCATATTTTGATATATTTTTATTCTTCTCGAGTGGATGATTACCTCTCTCTCTCTCTCTCTCTCTCTCTCTCTCTCTCTCTCTCTCTCTCTCTCTCTCTCTCTCTCTCTCTCTCTCTCTCTCTAGTTCGTGCCTTTCCCGGATCGTCTACAATTTCACATTCGCTTGTTGTACAAGCCACAAGTCACACAATCTTGCTCCCTCTCGTTGCCTCATGCGACATCCACCTCAGGTATCCCTCTCAGGTGAAGGTAAAAATGTTTCGTTAGGCGGGAATATGTTACACTCATTTCTTTCTCCTCTTATAAAGGCGTCAATTTGGCCACGAGAAGAAAATAAAATGCTAGGTATATAAAAGTCTTCGTTCGTCTTAAGTCCGAGAATATGTTTTTAGAATTAAATTTCACAGGATGAAGGAAGGAAGGAGGGAAGCGCAAGGTGGTGGTGGTGGTGGTGGTGGTGGTAGAGAACGAAAAAGGAGTGGTGGTGATGAGGCGGGACGAGAAAGAGAACGCTGTGGTGTGAAGAAACAAAAGGGAGTGGTGAAGAAGGCAGTAGTGGTGGCGGCGGTGGTGGAAGAGGTGGTAGAATTATGGGAGGAAAAGGTGGTGGTGTTGGTGGTGTTGGCGGTAATGGTGTTGGAAAGCCGCGGCGGCAGCGGAGCAGAACCACCACCGCCTCCCTCCCTCCGTAAGCCGAAATCACATAATCATATTTGCATAAATAAAAACACAAACATCATATCCCACTGCAATCAAAATCAGGCAAAGAGCCAATCATATTAACAAAAACACGCCCGCCACGACCATTACAGTTGATTTGAAAGTCCAACACAATCCCTCATCAAGACACAAAGCCCGGACTCCGCCGCCCCGCACACCACTGTTGCCCACGAATATAAAGCTTCGCGGCAATCCAATTACAATAAAAGGCAAAACAATATGGCGGCCAATAGAGGACCCCAGTCCACTTATGCGCGTTCAGGCTTCCATATGATCAGAATTGGCCAATTGTTGTCGAGTTGGATCCTGTCTGGAACTCTCTCGGCCAAAGCCAGAATAGTGGAGCGGGTCATGTCATGCCTTGCCTCTCTCGGGCTTGCAAATTCGAACAGGCGGGCGATGTTGCACGTTTAGGCGCCGGGCCGTGATTAGCGTGATTCAGGGTGCGGGCGTGCTGTCATTGGGCGCTGCTTTACACGCCCCTCCTCGCCCAGGTGATGTACGCTCCCTGCCCTCACTCCTCCTCCGCCAGCGAGCCCAGGGACGCCTCCTGAACACTCCACTCCATTACATGACGCTCCGGCTTCCCCTCCAGGTTTTTGGGAAACTGCTGGTACGAAGGTCACTTGGGAAATTCTGCTCCCGCGCCCCCCACGCCTCCCCTTCGTTTCCATCTAAACCTCCCCTCACGCTCCCCCACCTCCACCCTCCCGTTAGCCTTCGACCACCCCATTTAATTTTCCAGAGTAGAATTTTCAAATATTTTCAATTGAATTTCGACCGCCCCTTCTCTCCCGCGGTCTTAGGAATTGATGTTGTGAAACAAATTTTTAGGACGACATCGCGTTCTATTCGTACAATGTTTCTCTTTCTAGATACGTTTATTTGAAAATATGTTTTCCAGCTACCAATTGCGACCAACGGCAGTCAGGCTCAAGGGTGTCTCGTCACAGGGGCCTGCCTGCTATCTCCTCCCGGCACTGACCTCCCCTGCTCACTTTTATGCTTCCCAGTCCTCTTCTCGCCTTTACAAAGAGCTTTGTTGATCATAGCCTTAAGCTTCCGATCTACAAGAGAACAGACACCATTGAACTCTCCCTATAAAACCTTACTGCAGCGTTTTCCAGCCAGCGGATCAGGTGACAATCTGGCCCGCTAACCCCCGCTTCCCTTCTCCCCTTGCAGGTATCGCAATAAGCGAGTAACAGCATCAAAAACGTACCATCTCGCTGCATCGTACTTTGTTTATTGTTCCGAGGGGAGGCCCGCTGGCAGGGCGCTGCAGGAGGAGGGGAAAGGTAACTTGGGAGTAAAGCGGGAGAGGGAAGAGGGGGCCTGGAAGGGTGGTGACCCCTCGACGGGAGAGCTGGAGGAGAGTGAAAGGAGAAAAGAGATGAGGTGGATCACTTTCCTGCCGGGAAGGGAACAGGGAGGAAGTGAGGGAGGGGAAACTTGGGTGTTATAAAGGAGTGGAAGGGAGGGAGCCAGGAAGGAATCCCCGCTACAAAGACACACACACACACACACACACACACACACACACACACACACACACACACACACACACACACACAGAATCACACCCATGGACATCAGTATACAATCTGGGTTAAATTACACACACACACACAGACACACACACACACACAGACACACACATGCACAGCCACCGCCACGCCGCCCTCCTGACCGCCCCACCGCCGCGCTAGGCAGTGTCTGGTGCGCTGCCGCCCCGCCGGGTCCTGCCGTGGATTACCGCTTCATGCTGGCGGCTTATTGAAAAGGCCGGCCCGGGGTATTGGATGGACGCGAGATATTTTTCACGCCCGGAGATTTGCATATGAAGCGAATATCTGGGCCACAAAAATAGTGACGTGCTGTTTCCCTGTGATGGTCCGAGCGCTCCCTGCCGTGTAAGATTTATACGCCGGCGCCCTTCTCGCCCCAATGTTTTTATAACGCGGGTGTGTTGACTGAGGCGCCGCGAGGCAGACTGCTCCTGCGCCGCCTGCGTGGGCGTGGGAACCTCATGACAACCAACGGCCAGGAGCACATCACCACACGCACATTGTTCTCACTCCGCGAAAACAGAACACTGAACACGGCGCCTCCTTACGTACCTCACCATCACGGACACCTTTTGATCGCACCAAACAAAACCCCTGAACACTCCCCGCCGCGCACCACAACCTAGCACATCAAAGTAACGTTCCTTACATTTGTTACTTGTAGCAGCGCCGGAGAGGCCAGTCTATCCCGCCGCCTTGTCGAAGAAGCCCCGAGAAGCTTATAATGGATGTGTCGGCTGGAAGACATTCAAGCTTCACTGCATCCAGTTATTCAAGGAGGTCGGGCGAGCGATATACAGCGACGGGGAGGCCTCACTGAGCTTCCCCGACTCCCCATTCCTCAGTCGGCGTGATGCTCATTATCTGGCTCCACTGGTCACGCTACCTCCCTCTTCCCCCCGGCCTCTTTCCTTCCCTGTCCTCCTTTCTCTCCGTTCTCTCTCCCTCTCTCCTTCCTCCCCCACACTCCCGCTTATGGCTTTCATTCCCATTATTTACTCTCCTATTTTCACAGTTCTCCGGTTTCGTTCCATTCTTTCACTCTTCGCACTTGCTCTGCTTGGTCGTCCTCTCCCCGCGGCCTTTGTTTGCCATTTATTCCTCTAATGCATCGTGCCGTGTTGCTGGGCGCTGCTACCACTACTACTGCTACTGCTGCTGCTGCTCCACTCATCCCCGCCGCTGCTCCGTGCCTTCCATTTCCCTCATGTTAGTCATTCACGTCCTCGCCTTCCACTCTTTCCTCTCTCGCTCTCCTTCTTCATCTCCTCGGCGACGCCCATCCCACTCTCCTTTTCTTTCTCCTCATTTTTGGATCGTCCATTGCTTTCAGAGGTGCTTGCCTTCATGCCTGAGTTACCTCTTTCTTCCCGCTTGATGGGATCTGTGACGGCCCTGGGTGAAGGGGTAGGGGAAGGGAAGGGCGGAGGGGGCTGGTGGGCGCCGCTAGAACCTTCACCACGCTTGTGAAGGGAAGTGGTGGAAAGGAGGGTTGGGGAGAGGGAAAGAGGAGAGGAGGATTGAGGGGAAAAAGAGGAGAAGGGAATAGAGGGGAGGTAGGAGGAGGGAAAGAGGGGAACTATGTTGAGGGAGGGAAGGAGAGAGCGTAGGATGAGGAGAGAAGGTAGGAAGAAAAGAGGTGAAGCAGGGAGTGGAGAAGAAGAGGAAGAGGAGAAGAGAGAAGAGGAGGTACATAAGTCAACGAGTATAGTGAAGAGAAGAGGAGGAGAAGGAGGAAGACCAGAAGGAGGAGGTGGAGGAAAACACGGCAACGGTTGAGTGTGGAGATAAAAATTATTCACCCTGAAAGTGGAGGATGATGGAAGGGAAGGAGATCGCCACAGGAGGAGGAGGAGGAGGAGGAGGAGGAGGAGGAGGAGGAGGAGGAAGGGAAGTTTGACGGCGGGGACCAAGGCAATATGCAAACACAATAAAAAGGCAAGCATAGTGAATTAGATAGTTTTGCCCGCCTGCCAACACTTAACCCCGCTGCCAGTGTTGGGCGCCACTGGAGAACTTGCGGACAGGCGTGTGACAGAAGCGCCAACGGTAAAAATGCAAGACCGATAACATTAAATTAAAGATCGACCTCGAAGATAACCTAAAACCCACTGAACCTTTTCAAACGTGGCTTTTTTTTTCTACCACTCTCTCTCCCTCTTTCTCTCTCTCTCTCTCATGTCAAGTCGTATCTAAAAGGAGGGAATTCAAACACTTGCTAAGAGGAGGAGGATCGAATACACGGAAGCGAGGAGACACAAGAGATGCTGAGAGTAAGACAGATATGGCATAAGAGAAGTATTGTTTGGCTGGCTAGAGGAGGAAGAGGACGAGGAAGAGTTTGGGTAGGTCGAGAGGGTCGTGGAAGGGTTGATGGGTGAAGAGGACGAGGATGGGAAAGGGGTGGGGTATGGGGAGGGGGCGAAAAGAGTGGTTGGAACTGAGGAATGAAAGGGACTTGGTTAGCATGAGAGAGAGAGAGAGAGAGAGAGAGAGAGAGAGAGAGAGAGAGAGAGAGAGAGAGAGAGAGAGAGAGAGAGAGAGAGAGAGAGAGAGAGAGAACCAGAAAAAGAAGTTGTGTGGTCGTGAATAGGACAGAGATTGGATGGAGGTATTCGGACAGAGTGAGGAGAGATAATGGCCCCACATAAAAGAACGGGAAATGAAGATGAAAGAGTGAACTTCAAGTGGTATTCGCGGGGTGACCTCACCGGCGCCCATGACCCCGCAATGCACCGCCGAGGAGGGACTGATTAGCGGGAAGGAAAACGAAACACAATACAAAACTACACGGTATTCTCCAGCCGTTCATCACTTTATAATAAGGATGAAATGTAGTGTATCTCATAAGCTCCATGAATTTAAATGGTCTGAGGGGTTGGATCAGGGTGAGAAGAGTAGTAGTAGTAGTAGTGGTAGTAGTAGTAGTAGTAGTAGTAGTGATGGATGCCCCTCTGCTAGTATAGGGCGCGCTAATGCAGGGATCCACAGCCGCCAACCAAGTGCATTCCATCAAGCGAGGCGAAGAGGGGCCACTCTCTCCCCCGCCCCCCGCCGCATGCTTCCCCACGCCATTATTCCTGCTGCTGATGGACTCTTCAATTGGCGCTGCTTCTGTCCGTGATGCTGTACCGCCGCTGCTGCCGCTGATGGACTCTGCTCAGCGGCTGGCACCGATTACAGCAAATTGGCGCAGGAGGCACTTACGGTAAGAGAGTGAGTGGCTGCCTGGCTGGACCGCCGCCGCCGCCACTGCCGCTGCCACCCAAAACAGCTGCCGCCACGCCTCGCTCATCCCGCCGCCATCCGCCGCTTCCCCCCGCCTCCCCCGTGTGTGGCGGGCCGCGAACCACCACATTGTTCGGGAGTCAGTGCTTCTGGTTCGCCCGAAGACGTTTTATCGGCGGTAGAGGGCAGCGGGGGCGGAGGCTTGTGGCGGGGGGAGGCGCGGGCGGGCGAAACATTGCGGGAAGTTGACGCAGAGTTGTGGTGGGCGGCCCAGGCTCGGGTTGCAAGCCATCTCGTACGTCCATTAGTTGTATTGGTTCACTCACTCACGCACGCACGCACACACGCACATACACACACATACACACACACAGCCAACACTCACACAGCGCACATGTACGCTTCTTTATATCATGCACACGTGTTTGTTCATAGTAAACGGAAGTGAACGATAACCTCATGTGTCTGAGACTTATCACTGCTTCCGGGGATGAAAAGAAAGTATTTTCCAGCAAAAGATGGGAAGAGGAAAATGGCACTGGAGGGTGAGGAGAGAGAGAGAGAGAGAGAGAGAGAGAGAGAGAGAGAGAGAGAGAGAGAGAGAGAGAGAGAGAGAGAGAGAGAGAGAGAGAGAGAGAGAGAGAGAGAGACCAGGCTTTTAAGGTGGTCACCCAGGCAACGTGCGTGAGGATGGTCAGCCACGATTGATTACGAGTAGTGAGGGTCGGGTTTGCCTCGGTCATTCAAAAGCACGAATGCTTTAAATATTAATAGGTTATTAGCGGAACGCAATCACTCCGCGGGCGGCGGCTCCCATGCGGCGGGGCGGCGGGGGCCTCATCTGGCGGGCCTTGCTTGCCTCTCTCGAATTAGTATTGCCTCGCACGAACAAATATAACGCGCCAACACACCTACAAGAAATATATTGCGATACACACATGACACACCTATCATGCCACACCTGTAGGTACATAAAGACGTAATGTCGTACACACTGAAAAAAATCTATGAAAGTTATGATTCATTATTGTTCGTCCACATAAAATGTAATACAGATAGATGCAATACAGAACTCACTATCAACGTAAAGAAAGGCTAATCGAAAACACGTGCACTAAGAGCAATACACCTGAACACACGTGAATCCAATACTGACACTTTCCTTGAGTCACAATGTCCCCAACCTCAATCTGCGAAATATTGTTATCAGTAAAGGAAAAATAAGTTAAATTCATGGCGGCATATTTACAAACCGCTTTACGTGCTACAAAATCAATGGACGCTCTTGACCACACCTGAAAAACACCTGTATTACACTGTCAGGTCAGGTAGTGCACTTCTGCCGGGCTTCAATGGCGGTAGAGTGATATCAATACTCATTCAATGCATCTCAGCTTGAATCAGCCCACCTATTCCTTCCCAGCGACTAGAGCAGGGGCCATAACCACAGCTAAGCTTATCCATCTTAATCCCAGCTCACCCACAGCTAGTCCAATCCACCAATCCACCCTATACGAGCTGAGCCTGACCTCCCCCATCAGCCCGCCACACACCACTGCCTCGCCACTCAGTCCCCTGTTGTCTATTTTAATATAACACATTGTGAGGTTAGTTTAGTCCGTTTTAGCTCAGCGCACACTGTCCTCAAGTCCAATACAGTCAGTATAACTCGGCGTTGTGTGTCTAAGTGCAGTTTAATTCTGTCCTGTTCGGTGTAGCTCAGTCAGAACCTCCCTTTCCTCCTCTTCCGTCCCTCCATTACCCCCTCTCACCCTCCCTGTCACTCTCCCGCCCCCTCTCCCTCCCACGCTCACGCCAGGCAGACTCAGCACTCATACCCGCGAGCCACTTAGAGTAAAATAAACACGAGCACAAAAACACGATAATGGAGACCCACTTGCTAACTCTTATAATGGCCGCTCATAAGTTATTCAAATTCTATGATGGAAGCAATTAGCAGCCGGGCCGAGCAGATGTCGTAAGCCCGCGTCCAGCTCCCCACTCTTCATTTTGTCCTCGGATTCTGCTCGCTGGGAACCGCGGGGATTGTAATTTTTTGAGGTTGTGCTAAATGCCTCGACTCTCTGTTTCCTCCGTTTTGTGCATTTCGATCAACTCTGATCCGTTAATGGGAAAGAAATGCCTTGCGTCGGCTTCTGCTGCGTCTGACTGACTGCCTGATGCGGGGACGACAAAAGTGAAATGTGAATAAATATGAATAAATATGACACTGAAAACAAAGGTGTTAAGCACAGTAGACAAGTGTGGATCAAAACTTGTTATCTGTGCTTTGATATGTATATTTAAAAGGTATTTCAGATATTCTAACTAATAAGGAAAGAGAAATGTGAAGCGTGAACAAATATGAATAAACATGAATGTGAATATGACATGAAAAGCAAAGGTGTTGGGGAAAGTAGGCAGATAAATATAAAAACAAGACTCTCTGTGCTTTCCAATATACAGACCAAAAAGAACTCAATCTCTAATGAGGAACAACAAATGTTAAATGTGAATACATATAACACAGAAGGCAGGAGTGTTAATGACAGCAGACAGGTGAACATCAAAACCCGGTTTTCTATGCTTCGAAATATGTAAATATAAAAGGAACTCTGCAGGCAGGAAAACGTGTAAAAATCTGCAAATATCGAAATGAAACATGTATATACGAACAAAAAGATGCAGCGCAAGCAAAGCAGGGAGGACTCGCCCAACACCAGCAAGCTACGGGTTTGTTTGATTTCTGGCATTTGCTTTGTTAGTTAATTTGTTAATAGCTTTATATTTTACGAGTAAACATGTTATTTTCCTTCCTATTTGCCTTTCACATTCCGAAAGCGTGTGTAGCCGCGTGAGAGAAAGCGGGGCGAGGTGGACTGGCGAAAATAAAACGGACAGAAGCCTCCAATGACTCAATATTTAGCAAAAACTACAAAAAATAACATATCTAACAATTGCAAGGTCAATTTAACGTAAGCATGCAGGAAAAATACCCAAGTTTCCTTCAAGCACTTATCATCCTTTCTCCTCATTCTCCTTCTCTTCTTCCTTTTCCCCACTCATTATTTTCTCTCTCAGCACTTCTCCAGCCCCTCCATGTGAAAGAAAACGGGGGTGGAGGGAGGAGGGCCCAGCTCTCGCCTAATTAGCACAAATCTGGGAAGAACGTGTTTATTTGTGTTAAACTTGCAGCGGCTACAACCTCAGAGGGGTGAGGGGGAGGGGAGGGGGGCAGCGCGCCTTCCCCTAATTCCCTAACGCCCCTTCCCTCCCACAAATACCCTCTCCCATCTGCAATCCTCTCCCTCTCTCGCACTCTCCCTCCTGCGGCTTCTCCCACCCTCCTTTCACTCCTGCTGTCTCTCTCATGCTTCCTTCACCTCCCCAATATCTTCTCCCACTCTCCCTTTACTGTCACAGCCACACTCACCCCTCACAGCAACCTCTCCCTTAACCTCTCACAGCATCATCTACTCTCCCTTTACTCTCACAACTCTCCCATAGCATCCTCTCCTCAAACATCAGCCCTCCACTCTCCCTTCTCCCGCAGCCTCTCCCCCAAAACATACCCTCCCTCCCACAGCCTCTCCTCACTCTCCCTTTACCGGAAACCCGCCAGCCGTAGATATTAGTCTGTAGAAAGCTGAGACCGAGGATGTGATAACAAGAAGGGAGGAAGGGAAGGATAGAGGGCGCCGCACCACCCCAAGAATTCATGTAAAAAGCCGCACTATCTATACCGGTGACCTTGAGATGAGAGCAATTCGGTGGTTTAGTGTTAATTTGATGCGTTGATTGTGTTTGGACAGGGGTAATGATTGGTTGGGTTGGGTTGGGCTGGATTGGGTTAGGTTGGCTTGGTTTGGGTTAGACTGGATTAGGTTAGGTTAGGTTAGGTTAGATTAGGTAAGGTATACAGCAGAACATCAGAATGGTAATATTGATAATGATGATGTATATTACTACTACTGCTGCTGCTGCTGCTGCTACTACTACTACTACTACTACCACTACTACTACTACTACTACTACTACTACTACTACTACTACTACTACTACTAATAATAATAATAATAATAATAATAATAATAATAATAATAATAATAACACATTCCTTTACAGATTATTATTAAAAGACACTAAGGCTTCAGTTATTCATTTGGATTTACTCACATAATAGCCAGACCCCTCTCCCTCTCTCCCTCTCCCTCTCCCTCTCTCTCTGGAAGCACAGTGAGTCAGGGTAGCGGCTGTAAAATCTATTAATTAAGGAACTACACTCGTATGCGAAGGAAAATGGATTAATTATCAACTAAACCCAGTAACTGTTTAATATCCGGCTTTTACAACGTTTTCCTACAAAGTTGGAGGAATTAGCGTTTAGTTGATAGCCGTAATTATAGAGCCATTTAGCCCTGATATTGCCAACAGAATATTTGCTTTGGATTACCGTGCGTGTAAGGCTGCTGGGTCCCGCCGTGTTGCTGCCTAACGGGGAGAAAACGTGGGCCTTCCGAGAGTTTTTTAGTGTGTTTTATTTAAAGGGTTTATACTCCTTATCCTTTCTTTTCCTTGTCTTTGCATTGCTTATTATTTTTTATTCTAACGGAGGAAGTGGGGGGAGGGACGTACAGAGCCTTCCGACGGGTTTTATAGTGTTGTTTTTTTTTTTTCTTTAAGGTTTATATTCCTTATCCTTTCTTGTCTTTATATTACTTATTATTTTCTCTATCTACCCTATGCTTATCCTCTTTTCTTCATCTCCTCTGACGGGTGTTAGTGTGTTCTTCTCCTTGTATTCCTTATGTCTTCCTTTCTTCATCTTTGTATCACTTATCTTTTTTTATCCTAGTTTTCCTCAGCCCTTGGTAATTTTCTTCTATTATATTGTCATGTGTAAAGAATCCTAAGTCGTTTTCTGAATGTTTTTTTTTTTTTGTAGTGTTATATATTTCTTATGCCTTCTTTTCTTTCTAATTCTTTTGTTCTTTTCTCTGGTTTATTTTTACTCTAAGCCTTTTCAATTACTTTTCTCGTCTTATATTATGTGTATCTTTTTTTCATCCTTTTATGGCCTTTTTTTTCACGTGCCTCCTTTAAAAATGTATGTCCGTTTTGATTAATTACCTTGTCTGTTTACATTTCACTTTTACCTGTTTTTTCCATCCCTCTTTCTCTTTTTCTCCTCCTCCCGTGTTTGTTTCTTTGTGTAATCAGCTCCATCTGTTCCTCTAGGCCCTCTTATTCCTCCCTCCCACCCTTCTTCCATTCCTCTCCCTCCTTTCCTCTCTCTCCTTCTCCCTCCCGCATTGTTACCCCTACTACCCATTCTGCCCCATTCAATTATAATCCAACGGACCCTAATCATGGCTTCTTTTATGTGGTAATTAAGTCTGTACTTCGCACACGGTGACTCACTCAACCCGGGACCCACTTTAGGAGACGACTCAAAGCGGGCTGTTTCAAGACTCTTATAAACACCGAGTTATTTCCCATTACATCTCCCTCTCAAGGTCTTCCTGATTTATTCTCAAGCATTGTTCTTTTTCTTCACAGTTCTTCTTTTTTCCAACATCTGAGGGATCTTGAAAAATAATCCTCTGACTTTATTTCTGTCTCTTAATTCCTCTGGTGCTTTCTTACACAGTCCTGTTTAAATTTATCCAATTACTTGTCCCTCTCTGTACGTTCCACTGATTTATTCTCACACAATGTCCTTTTCATCACAGTTCTTTTCACTAACATCTGAGTGCTCTTGAAAACTAATCCTCCAAGTTCCTTTTTATCTTTTAAGTTTGTCCGATTCGTTCTTACACATTGTCCTATTTAAATCTATTCCATTACATCTCTATCTCTGGGTTTCCTTGATTTATTCTCGCATACTGTTCTTTTCATCACAGTTCGTTTCTAACATTCGACGGGCGTTGTAAAATAATCCTGACTTCTCTATCTCTGAGTATGTGTGATTCATTCCTACACGCTCTCCTATTTAAATTTATCGTCTTGCTTGGTTTGTAAGTCTTAAAAATTCTACGAGGAGTCTTTAGAATGTTAAATAATTTCCCGTTATTTATCGCATCCTTATTTCTACGTTCTTATGCAATCCTACTTTTAGTTCTATTCAAGTCCATCGTAGTTTCTCTTTACAATAAGCTGCCTTTTCAAAACATCCCAAAACACACACATAATGGAAGGAACACTCCACGAAGTTGTTCCATTTCCACGCCTCTCACATTCTTGCACCTCGTCTTATTAGCTCACCGCGTTTTATTTCTTTCATAACATTAGCCGCCTTTCTCAAAACCTCCCGGCAACCTGCAATAAGCACATTTGTCAACGGCGTGAGTATTGATCCCCTGCAAGTGCTCCTAACGCTGAGAATCGGGATGAAAACAAGGTATCCCTCGGTGGTAATTAAACGCTCTACTGAATACAATGGCTTTTGTTTTTTCCCCCTTTTGTCTGCTAAACATATAAAGCGAGGGCGGCGGCAGAGGGCGTGTTCATGCTGCTAGTTTCTGTACGGGTCATGAGTGCTGTGCGTGTATGTGTATGTATGTCTGTGTGTGTGTGTATGTGTGTGTGTGAGGGTGTGTGTGTGTGTGTGTGTGTGTGTGTGTGTATGACCTTGAAAGTGAGCTAAGCACCTAATAACACCACTCACCATGCCAGGGAGCGTGAGGACACTATTAGAATTCCCCGCCGCGTCTCGGAATGATAAAAGGGAACGAGTCTCTATCTAGTCACCATCAATGTTGTTTTATTACGTGCGACAGACAGAATGTGCGATGGAGGTGAGTGTGAGAGGTGAACACACTAACAAACACACCTACACACAGAGCGGTAAGGCTAAGTTGGCGGTACAAATGGTTTTCAAGCCTTTTAGAAAGAATGGTGTTTCTCAGATGGTCAATAAATGGAGAGAGAGAGAGAGAGAGAGAGAGAGAGAGAGAGAGAGAGAGAGAGAGAGAGAGTTATTCCCTATGATGCAAAGAAACTGTAAATGCTGTTATGTCCTTAATGCAAAATATTGATTCTCTATGACCATTGATCAGTGCAGCCATCGAAAAATAAAACAAGGAGTAGGAGGAGGAGGAGGAGGAGGAGGAGGAGGAGGAGGAGGAGGAGGAGGAGGAGGAGGAGGAGGAGGAAGGAGAAGCAGAGAAGGTTGAAAAAATACGGCGAAATGGTAAAAAATTGAGTGGGGGATGGGGAGAATGAGTAGAAGGAAGAGGGGGAGAGGTTGGCACTGGTGTGGCACTCTGGTTGTCCCTCAATACGGCACTCACTCACTCACGGGTCCGGCACTGCAGCCTTAACACAGACTTCAATATCGTTCCATTACCGCCACTCCCGACCAGGCGCTCTACCTACCGCTCTTTCTACATCGGCAATCAATCGACACGTTACAACACTTAGAGCCGGCCCAGTGTCCGCTCGGCTCACTTAGCTCGCCATTTGAATCCACTTTGGAAATCTATTGGGTGGGTCTCTAAGGTTCGTGGGAAGAGAGGGGTGAGGAACGGGAGGAGGGCTTGGAAGGGAGGGACTGAGGGGCAAGGGGGAGGTTTAAGAGGGAGGTGGGATGAGATATATAAGAGAAGTGCATAAGAGGGACAGGAAGGCATGGGAAGACCTCACAGCTCGGGGGAAGAGGCTGACTAATGGTGTTGCTATTGGAGAGTGTTTACTTCTAGCCTTCAGCTGCGTGGTGCCATTGAGAGCACGGCTTGGGGCGCGGGGATCCGGGCGCTGGGCAGGGGCGCAATGTAATAAACTTGATCCTTAAAGGGATGCAAATCGCCTCGACTCACCGGACACCCGAAGTCGAGAATAATGAACGGCGCACATGACGGAAAAGGAGGAAGAGGAAGAGAAGTGAGAGAACGCACGGCCACTCACACAAACACACATACACACGTACACATACACGCACACAGAACCTGAAACTGGAGAATATTATAACCTAACGAGTATTAAGTGGATGGAACCGGAGAGTATTGTAAGTGGAAGGCCAGTTAGCGGCGGGGCGGGAAAGTATTGTAAGTAAGCGGAGGGTGAGTGGTGGGCAACCTGATACCGGGCATCCCCCAAGACCCGCCACCACCAGGGGGATGCAATGAAATGTGGCAGCGAAGGGAGACCAGTCCTCCTCTTCCTCCTCCACCTCCTTGTCCTCCTCTTCCTCCTCCTCCTCCTCCTTCTCCTCCTTCTTTTCCATTATCTCCTTACTTCTCATTTTACTCCTACTTCTTCTTTCCCTGTTAGTTTCTTCCAACTTCTTACTCACTTTCTTCTTTTCCTCCTTTTCATTCACATATTGCTTCTTCTTCTCTTCGTCCTCCTCATTGTTTTCTCGTCCATTCTTCCTTGTCCTTTCACATTGTACCCCACAAAACCACAACACTTTAAACAACCAGGTATACACAACAAACCATAACACACCAATCGAAGAACCATAAACTCGTGAACAAAAAGAAATAATAACCCCTAATAAACGAACCATACACACACACACACACACACACACACACACACACACACACACACACACACACAAAACACGGTTCCATAAGTAGACAAGGAGGCAGACAAGTAGGAGGGCAGGTAAAGTAGACAAAGGAGGACAAAGAGGAAGGAGAGAATGCATCCACATAGAGGAGGAACAATTTCCCTTCACCAGGAGGAGGAGGAGGAGGAGGAGGAGGAGGAGGAGGAGGAGGAGGAGGAAGGCGACCACTACCTTCCTCAAGTGTGCATTTGGTAAATCCTCATCCTCATCCCGAACGCACTTTCCTTATGAGGATTTCGCTGCTATTGAAGGCTATTGAAGACTCCCTCTCCCTCGGTCCTGCTTTTAAGTGACCAGCAAACAGACTCCCCTTTTTAATCGGCAAACAACACCCTCCTTATGAAACCCCCTTAGCGAACAACAAACAAACGCCATACACAGGGAAACAAAGACTCACTTACAGCTTCGAGACAGGAGAGAGAGAGAGAGAGAGAGAGAGAGAGAGAGAGAGAGAGAGAGAGAGAGAGAGGGAGAGGGAGAGGGAGAGGCTAAAGGAGGAGAGGAGAGGGGGAATAGAAGAAAGAGAAGCTGAACTCATCCATCGCGAGAAGCAAAATCAAAATAGGTTAAATTTGGGTTTTGGAAAAATATCTGTATGAAAGAACGCCCCATTTTTCTCTCATGTGAGATTGGAGGGTGACGGAATGGCAAGGCGCGTAGGGGAGGGAGAGGAAGAGAGAGAGTGAGAGAGAGTGAGAGAGAGGAAGGGAGAGTGAGAGAGGAAGGGAGAGCTAAAAGATCAATACCAAGTGGAGTGATGAAAAAAAAAATGGGGAATGACTGTAAGAAAACCCATTTACGATTAGGAATAAAATTTTAGGACAGGTGTGGGAGTAGCAATTCTGGTGAGGGAGTGAGGGAAGAAAAGTAATGGAGGGAAGGGAAGGGGTCGCGGAGGGAAAATGGGGTATCGTGGAAGGATAAGCTGTGTGTGTGTGTGTGTGTGTGTGTGTGTGTGTGTGTGTGTGTGTGTGTGTGTGTGTGTGTGTGTGTGTGTGTGTGTGTGTGTGTGTGTGTGTGTGTGTGTGTGTGTGTGTGTGTGTGTGTGTGTGTGTGTGTGTGTGTGTGAGAGAGAGAGAGAGAGAGAGAGAGAGAGAGAGAGAGAGAGAGAGAGAGAGAGAGAGAGAGAGAGAGAGAGAGAGAGAGAGAGAGAGAGAGAGAGAGAGAGAGAGAGAGAGAGAGAGAGAGAGATGAAAACATAGAAAGGATGAAACGAAGAAAATAAATAAGAGAAAAATCCCATTAACAAAAAAAAATGCATAGAGAAAAGAAAAAAAAAACATCAAAACACCAACAATCGAACGAAACTAAACACGAAACGAAACGAAAATAAAAAAAAAGACATTCACCTTAAAAAGAATAAATACACACACATTCACACATCACCCTTTGAAACTGTCACGCCCTTCACCTTCCTTGCCTGCCTTGCCCCCCGAGAGTAACACCACACAGACGGACATATGGACAAGACGAGACTGAATCGAGCCCCTTCAAAGACGATTCAATACTACTCCCTCCAATCAAACACTGTCTAAGGGAAGATTGAACCCCTGAAAACCCCCTCGTGAACCTCCACTTTTTGCTCGTCTGTAGTTAATGGATCTGGGAAAAGGGGGAGGGTAAGTGGCTTGTAGCGTCGCATTCACGTCCTGAGGGGAGCCTTCGACAGCCTAGAGGATTAAAAGGCAAAAAAAACGTGGAATGAATTAAGGCTTGGAGTTTGAAAAGAGACACGTGTTTTGCAGTTGGCCTGATGTGAGGGAAATGGTTAATGGGATAATAGGGTTAATTTTACATCCTTTGCTTTTCGTTTAAGGTTATAGGGAAAGATGCTCTCTCTCTCTCTCTCTTTTCTCTTTTACATTTTTTTTTTATTTCCAGTTTCCCTTTCCTTCTAGTTCCTTCTGTCTCTCTCTCTCTCTCTCTCTCTCTCTCTCTCTCTCTCTCTCTCTCTCTCTCTCTCTCTCTCTCTCTCTCTCTCTTCTTCCATACATGCCGTTATTTCCTTCTCTACATTCCTCCATCTCTCCTTGATTTCCCCTTTCCTGTTTCCTATCCGTGCTTCTCTCTCTCTCTCTCTCTCTCTCTCTCTCTCTCTCTCTCTCTCTCTCTCTCTCTCTCTCTCTCTCTCTCTCTCTCTCTCTCTCTCCATTCCTCACCCCTTGCATGTCTCCCTTCTCTCTCTTCTACCTCTTCTCTTTCCTCTGTATCCCTCCATTCTTCCGTGCTTTCTATATCTTCTCTCCTCTCTTTCCTCCATTCCTCCATGCTTTCTATCTCTATCTTCTTTCTCTCCTCTTTCCTCTGTCCTCCCTGTATGCATTTCTACCGTCTCTCTCTCTCTCTCTCTCTCTCTCTCTCTCTCTCTCTCTCTCTCTCTCTCTCTCTCTCTCTCTCTCTCTCTCTCTCTCTCTCTCTCTCTTTCCTCTATCTCTCCTCCTCTTTCTCCTCTCTCCATCCCTCACCCCCTCCGTGCGACACTGCCTCTCTTCCCAATATCTCCTGCGGCGCCGCCCCCGCCCCCCCCCCCACGCCCCTCCCTAGACCACGCAACAATAAAGGCCAGCAAGGGATCATGTATATTCGATTGCATCATCTCCACACCGTCGCATCCCAATTAACCAGTGTCGTCAAAGGGGCGACGTCGTGGCATCTATCCCTGGCAGGACTGTCTCTCCCTCTCTCTCTCTCTCTCTCTCTCTCTCTCTCTCTCTCTCTCTCTCTCTCTCTCTCTCTCTGGCACACACTGTACAGACTTCCTTTGCCTTCCTCGTCACTCCTCGTCGTCGTTTTCTTCTTTTTCTTTCTTCTTTTTCTTCTTCCTCCTCATTTTTCTTTCTTCCTCCTCCTCTTCTTCTTCTTCCTTGTTCGTTCTTTGTTGTCCTTCTCTCATGTCCTTGTCCGTGTCCTTGTTCTCACTAGAGGCTGTTTGAAAGTGTCCCGTGTAAGAGGTGTGTGTGTGTGTGTGTGTGTGTGTGTGTGTGTGTGTGTGTGTGTGTGTGTGTGTGTGTGTGTGTGTGTGTGTTTATCCCGGTTTCCATGCGATATTTAATTCATAAACTCATTCATAATCTCTTTTCCTTTTAGTAAGATATATTAATGTTTTCCTTCTTTCTTTATCTCTTTTCTATTCAAGTTCTCCTCTTCCTTCACTACTTTTCCTACCTACTTCCTTCTTTCTATCGCTTCTCCCTCCTTCGTCTTTCCTTCCATTCTCACCCTCATCCTCTTTCCTCCACCATCACGATCACGCCCATTTCCTCTTTCCATCCTTCATCCTCTCCTTCCTTCATTTTCCCTCCTCCCCTTTACTGCGTCCCCTCTCTTTCCCCCATGCCCTCTCACGCTCCCTCCCTTCCCATTTCCTCCCTCCCCCCATGGCCGTCCCCTCCCTCGTCCGCAGTAGCTTATTTTCCGCATGAATTGTGGTAATTGAATTTGTATTAGGCTGCAAATTAACGGGAGAAAAGAACGTCATGCCAATTGCATTTACTCACTCTCTCGCCAGGCTGACACGCGCCCCCCCTACCCCCTACTCTCTCTCTCTCTCTCTCTCTCTCTCTCTCTCTCTCTCTCTCTCTCTCTCTCTCTCTCTCTCTCTCTCTCTCTCTTCTTATAGTCCCTTTTTTACCGTTCTCTTAAATGAAGCCTTCGCAGAGGGGAGGGATTCAGGGAGGGGGAGGGCGAGGAGTGAAAGGAGGGAAATGAGAGGGGAAGGAGGGGAAAGGGAGAGGGACTAAGGGCAGGTGGTGAACGTTTAGCCTTTATGATGTTAATCTGAACCTTTACTAGACCTGCTATGCTCACCACTCTTCATTAGCCTGTATGCGCGCGCAGACACATACGTACACAGGCACAAACACACATGGAGAGAGAGAGAGAGAGAGAGAGAGAGAGAGAGAGAGAGAGAGAGAGAGAGAGAGAGAGAGAGAGAGAGAGAGAGAGAGAGAGAGAGAGAGAGAGAGAGAGAGAGAGAGAGAGAGAGAGATACACAAGCACAGTCAACTCCGGTAGCGAAATATTTAACTTGGCTGAGAATTTTGCCATTAGAACCAATAGTTTGCAAAGGACAATATTTCCACTTGGCAATTTAATCTTCAATGGCTTTCACATGCAAGGACTTGAGTGTGGAAAAGTGTGTGTGTTTGTGTGTGTGTATGTGTGTGTGTGTGTGTGTGTGTGTGTGTGTGTGTGTGTGTGTGTGTGTGTGTGTGTGTGTGTGTGTGTGTGTGTGTGTGTGTGTGTGTGTTATACAGCTTTCTCACTCAGACAGCTATTCTCCCTTCCCTCATCGTTCTCCTTTTCCTCCTCCTCCTCCTCCTCCTCCTCCTCCTCCTCCCTCCTCCAGGGAATGCCGTGAGGTGTGGCTGACTCAGTCCATACTAGGCTTCCCTCTCCTCCACTCCTTCCTCTTCTCCTATCATCTTCCTATCCTACTTCCCTTCATCATCTGGCTAAACATCTCATCTCTCCCTCTCCCTCTCCCTCTCCCTCTCCTTCTGTCTCTTAAGGAAGAAATGTATGAATATCTACATATAGGGCTTTTTTTCTCTCTTTCTCTCTTTTTTCAGTCGCTTATGAGAATTCCATTAGGTTGATGGATAGTTTAATTTCGAGTATTCCGCGGCGTAGAGGAAAAAATGGGGCATCGAAAAGCCTGACACCCCGCATGACATATTTAGTTAATTGTTACTGGACTTTGACTATGCCTGATCTTTTTTTATCCAGTCTCTCTCTCTCTCTCTCTCTCTCTCTCTCTCTCTCTCTCTCTCTCTCTCTGGTGGTAATAGTAGTGGTGGTGAAATCTCCTGTCTCGAGGCAATAATAGCATTTGTTTGTGGCGCTTGTGATGACTGTGGTGGTAATGGTGGTGACTATGGTGGTGGTCGTGGCCGTGGGTGTCATTGTTGTGGTGAAATTTCCGTCTAGAGGCAATAGTAGCATTTGTTTGTGGTGGTTGTGATGACTGTAGTGGTGGTGGTGGTGGTGGTGGTGGTGAAATCTGTGTACAGGCAATAATAGGATATACTCATGGTGGTGATTGTGTGGTGACTGTGTGGTCGTGGTGGTGGTGGTGGGTGTGGTGGTGGTGATTCGGCGAGTCCTGGAGTCAATGATGGGATATACAATTTTTTTTTTTACCCAAGCTGTCTCATATTTTACATCCTAATCGGCGCCTCGTCCTTGCTTCAGAATTTGTCATGTTCGCCTCAAGTCACTAAGCGGATTTGGTCTCGGATTCCCAGCACACGTAGCGGGGAACTTACACGTATCTCAACCTATTGCTTTTTTTTATTTTTTTTATTTAATCTTAAGTACACTTATAAAAAAGCGACACACATTTATCTGTTTACATTTGACTTTTTTAATCTTAAGCATAATCAAATAAAAAAAAAAGCTACACATATTTACCTACTTACATTTTTCTTCGATTTAACTTAAGCATATCTAGAATATATATATATATATATATATATATATATATATATATATATATATATATATATATATATATATATATATATATATATATATATATATAAGCTATTCACATTTACCTACCTACATTTTATATTTTGTTTCGACTTAACTTGTATAAACTCACCCAGACTCATTTTTTGTTTTGTATTATATTCTACTGATCTTATACAAAAACTAAAACTAACATTACCTTAACCCTTTCCTATACCTTATTCAACTGATATTAACAACAACTACAACTAAAATAAACACCTGTAACTAATTATTCTTCATGCTCAATTCACCTCGGGCATAACAAAAAGAAAACGTAGTACATATGCCTAGTCTCATTTCCTATAGCTATATTAATTGATCTGCGCGTAAAACGTCCACTAAATCTTTATTCGTTAGCGTCACTCTCACTCGTTGCATCATAAGAGAGTTGGATCCTGAGACGTCCCGGAGTCCTGCTGGGGAATCGAGGACGCTTAGGGAGGGGCGTTTAGTCCTTGTTTATCTTTAATGTCGTGTCGAGAGATATGTTGCTTTAAAGTGCTTGAGTTATGGTGTCCTGGGAGGGAGGGATGGAGGGTTAGAGGGATAGTGGGAAGGTGGTGGAGGAGGGAATGGAGGGGGGGCAGCTAGTGGCGGCCTCCAAACTAACTGCGAAGGTGAGGTTTTGTCTTGTCTATTTTCCTGGTTCCCTTTTTTTTTTTGTGTTCCTGTTTTTCCTAGTTTTTTTTTTTTTTTTGTGCCTCACTGTGTTTGTGTCTGTGGGTGAGCTTCGTCCTTCTTTTTTGTCGTATTTTTTTAATGAATTGTTTTTGTATTCTGTCTATGTCCGCCTTACCTTGACTGACTGACTCATTATTACTGACTGACTGAGTGATTGGCTGGCTGGCTGGTTGGCTCTCTCTCTCTCTCTCTCTCTCTCTCTCTCTCTCTCTCTCTCTCTCTCTCTCTCTCTCTCTCTCTCTCTCTCTCTCTCTCCATATCAGAGAACAAAACAAGGAGGACGAGAAAGCGAAGGAGACTTATTGAATGGAATATAAAGGGTAAGAAAGAATAACGAAAAGAAAAACGAAAAATTGTTAAGAAAGGAGGAAGAGAAAGAAGTGGAGGAGAAGGAGGATGAGGAGGAGGAAGAGGAGGACATTAAACCCCCAAGGAAGATGAGAGCGCAGAAGAAATTAATGAGAGGCGCAATGATGATAATTGAATATGTTCCGGACAGAAATTTTACAACACCAGCCTTACTCAACGCTCCACTAAACCAGAACTAACCTCCTCATCTCAACCGATAAAAAAAGAACAAAAAAAAAAGGAACACTACTAACCGGGGCGAGGCGAAATCAAATCCACTATCATTATTATTATTACTACTACTATTATTATTATTATGACGACCCTCAGCGGAGCACAAAAGCGAGGCGGGGTACCAGTGCTTGTCTCAGTAGCGGGAGGTCCTTCGTGGCAGGCTGGGAGCAAGAAGATCACATCTTGCACACACATTGACATGGCCACAATTTACCGATGGACACTCCCAACCACTCTCTTATTTGTAACTCGCGTAATTATATGTTGAGTGAGCTCGTTGCACTCAAGGGAACGAGGAAAGGAGACTGTACGATGTGGAAAATATTATCTTTAGACTTTAGAACTTAAGGGGAATAAGAGTGGAACCTGTAAGACCAGTATAGACAGACGCTGTACTCCAGAGCCCTCGGAGGAAGAAGTGGCGGCGTCAGACAGGACCTCCTCAACAGCTGGCTAACTTTGAGCCCCAAGATTGATGGCGGCCATAAGCACTCTCGTCTCTCATTTCTTCCCTCTCTTCGTTTTCCTTCCCGAGGACGTAATCAGGTGAGTAAAATGATTCATCGCCAATCCAGAAGGACATTCAGACCCTAATACGAGTCTAATAAGAGTGTGGAGTCTTTAATTTACGAGAGAGAGAGAGAGAGAGAGAGAGAGAGAGAGAGAGAGAGAGAGAGAGAGAGAGAGAGAGAGAGAGAGAGAGAGAGAGAGAGAGAGAGAGAGAGAGAGATTGTGAGATTGTCTACTGTACGAATCATGTATGTGTGTAGACTTGAAAAACTTACATGTGTGTGTGTGTGTGTGTGTGTGTGTGTGTGTGTGTGTGTGTGTGTGTGTGTGTGTGTGTGTGTGTGTGTGTGTGTGTGTGTGTGTGTGTGTGTGTGTGTGTGACGCAGCAGTGAGTTAATTAGCAAGCTTTGTGCAGCGATTAGAGACTCGAGTCGGTGGTAATGCAAACAGCTGAGGGGAAGGGGGAAGGGTTTTGCTCCAGTCTCCCCTTCTGGCAACGATGACGCGCTGATGATGGTCTTGCTTCAGCCACGTGATGATTCTTCCACCTCAGATTCCTTCCATAACCTAACATCCACCACCACCACCACCACCACCACCACATCCTACGTCCATCACTATCAATAATCACCACACCACTTTCTCCACGTCATTCTTCACTATCAATGTTACTATCATCTCCATCATTATCTCCTCCACTACCTCTCCACCTCCTCCATCGTCACCGTCACGTCCTTCCTCCCTCCTCCACCTTAATCTTCCCCTCGTTTCTCCTCCACCTTTGACTCCTCCATTCCTCCTCCTCTCCACGTCTTTCCTTCGTCATTATCACTCCATATTTTCCTCTCACATTTGATGATTCCCTCTCCTCCCTCCCTCCTATCCCTCCTCCCTCCTCCTCTCTCTCTCTCTCTTCCCTCCTCTTCCTCTCCCGGTCTTTCCCTCCTTCTCTTGTTACTCGTTCTATGTCTTTGTTGATTCTCTCTCTCTCTCTCTCTCTCTCTCTCTCTCTCTCTCTCTCTCTCTCTCTCTCTCTCTCTCTCTCTCTCTCTCTCTCTCGTCCTTAACCTTCTCTTCCTTCTGTGTGTCCTCCTCCTCTCTCCATGTCTTTATTCTCCTCCTCTCCTACCACCCTTCCTAAAAATCCTCTTCCTCTTCTTCCTATCATTCTATCCTTCTCTTCCTTGGTCTTCTTCATCCTCCTCCGCTCCTGCCTCTTCAATGGTCTTCCTAAACCAGTATCTCCTCTTCCTCCTAGCGCTTCTATCCTTCTTCCTATTCCTCCTCCTCTTCTTCTATGTCTTCTTTGTCCCTTCTGTCTTTATAACAGCCTTTCTAAAACACTATTTTCTTTTATTCCTTTTAGTCCTTCTATCCTCCCTATTTTTCTCTTCTACGTCTTTGTCTTGTCCTCTTCTTTTGCTTCTCTTTCTACCGCCTTTTTAAACCGCTATCTTTTTTGTATCCTTCTATCCTCCTTCCCTCCTTCCCTCTACTCCCTCAAGCCCTTCTCGTCGTCGTCCCCCTACGTGAAGAACACAACTTTTCCAGAGAGAGAGACAGAGAGAGAGAGAGAGAGAACGAGGGATGAAACAAATATTCCTCAGCATCTCTGTGTCTCTGTCTCGTCAGATTTTTGAAAATGTAAATGATTTGCGCATTAACTTTTCACAGTCCCCCCGCGCAGTGCCGAGATAAAGTGGCGGGTGGCGTTTGGGGAATTACTACCCACAATTGACTCGAGGTTAACGAAGAAAATGACTTGATTATAGAGACGAAACCACAGACATGATGAGTAAGCGGCCCCGCAATGGGATTTCTGGGCCGGGAAGGTCAATCAGGAACACTCTGGGACCGTGGGGAGGGGAGTGGGATAGAGGGGGCAGGGGGACTTGCTGACGCCATGTTTTGCTACGATAGGAGAAAGAAGGGAGGGAGAGGGAGGGTAGGAGGGAGAGTAAGAGGACGAGAGGAATAGAAAAGAAGAGGATACGAGGGGAATCGAAACTCGGGAAGAAGACCAATTCAAAGAGGAGAGGAGAAGAGAGGAAGAATAGAGATGCAGAAGGAAGAAACACGCAGTAGATGATGAGATGAAGTGAAATAAATTAATAGGATAAAAAAAATAGAAATTATAAGGGAATGAAAATAAAATAAAAGAAGAAAAAACGCGAAAGGAGAAAAGATAATGAGTAAAGAAGGAATAGAAAGAAAGTAAAAGATAGCAGATAGGAAAACGAAAGGAACAGAAAGACAAGAAGAGAAAATGAGGAAAACGAAGAGATGGGAGGTAGAGGGTGGATGGAAGAGGAAAGAATGGAAGGGATGGGCGAGAAGACAAGAAGAAGGATGGAGAAAAGAGTATGTGAAGGAAGCATAAGATAAGAATGAAGAAGAGAAGAAAAACGAAAAAAAGAGACAATCTATGAGGAAAAGAAAAGAAATGATAAGAAGAAAAGTAAAGAGGAAAATAGAAAATGGGAAAGGAAAAAAAGAGAGAATCTATAAGGGAAGAAAGAACGAAATAAAAAGGGAAAGGAAGACAATGAAAGAGGAAAAGTGAAGGAGAAAATTGAGAAAGGAAAGGGATAGAAAAGAGAATCAATGACGGAAAGAAAGAATCAAGTAAAAAGAGAAAAGAACTCACGAAAAGAGGAAAAGTAAAGGAGAAAATAGAGAAAAAAAGGAAAGGAAAAACAGGAAAAATAGGAAAAATAAGAAATTAGAGAATGAAGGAAAATAAACACAAAAAATAACAACAACACAATCCAATACAACAAAAATTATTAAAATCCCACAAGACGCGAACCAAACTAGACTCGTTCGTGGGGAAAAAAATAATAATAATGTATCGAACAATTTATATTCAATGGGAAATAAATCTCACTCAGCATTTCCTTCTTTATAAAACCTGAATCAAGACTCGTCCACAGCGAAGACCAAGCTGGTGGATGGAGGTGGAGGGGTGGGTGGAGGGAAGGGGGAGAGGAGAGGAAGGTAGGGAATGAAGACACCTTATTCCAGAGTTCACATAAAGAAGAAGAAGAAGAAGGAGGAGGAGAAAAGGGGGGGGGGAAGACGTTCTTGTTTCACGTTTAAAATCAAGAATAGGAAAAGAAAGGAAGAGAAAAGGAAAATACCGGAAAAAATACCAAAAACGAAAATGGAAAAGGAGGAGGAGGAGGAGGAGGAGGAGGAGGAGGAGGAAAACTATATATGTAAAAATCAAATTGATCTTTGGGAAAAGTTCATGTGGGCAGAAATGGGAGAAAAGAAGAAAGAGGGTGAAAGAGATTGAAGAGGAAGAACAAGTAACAGTAGAAAGATAAAGAAAGAGGAAGCTATAGAAGAGAAAAGAAGAAATAGAGATAGAAAACACAAACCGAAGAGGAGGAGGAGGAGGAGGAGGAGGAGGTGATGGCAGCAGCGATGGTAGAAGAAGAGTGGTTCGTCAGCAAGCTCAGCGGTTCGCGTAGGGCTCGAGTCCTGGACAAACATCCGACTAACAATTGACAAACAACCAGTGGGCAATCACCAAACGAGCCGAGCCTGAAGACCCCAAATTGTCCACAGATGTCGTCGTCGGCGCCACACTCCTGCTAGACGGTTCGTTAGCTTTGCATTTTCCTCCACGAAAATTTTGACTTCAATCAATGCAAGGGGAAGAAGGAGGAGGAGGAGGAGGAGGAGGAGGGACAAGGTAGTAGTGATGGTAGTGGTGGTGGCGGAGGTTGTTGAGGAAGATCTTTCGCTTGACTACCATTCAGGAATGTAGAGTGAGGACTTGTGCCTTGAAAATGTATAACTTCACTCTTCTACATCTCTAGGTCACTGTAGCTAACGTAAGGGTCACTAGTCACACTAATGTTACTCCTTTGATTTGTGCCTTGAAAAATTATACCTCTCCTCTGCTACATCCCAAGATTAGTTTATTTTATCACCAAACCCAGTAGATTTTATGTTCTTCCAGTGACTTCTGCATTCAAAAACCTGATTATGAATTACTAGATCCAATTATCAAGTCTTCCACTAACGTTTCAAATGAAGAGAAAAGACAAGTCGAGGTTTAATACAAAGTGAGTGAGAATGGTAGAGGTCAAGCATGTGTAGGTCAGAATTAGTGGATGGGTGAGTGGGTGAGTAAGGAGCCCGTAGAGTGACTTTGGAGTGACTCAGAGTGGCTTTTGGTCCAGTCTGGCGGATCTGAGAGGGTTACATGAGATTTGGGAAAGTCCAGTGTTATCAGTTATAAAGATCTAATGAGTCAGGAGAGACTGGAGACAGCTCGAGAAATATGGAAAAGGAGGAGGAGTGGGAGGAAAGAAGGAAGGAAGAAAGGAAGAGGAAAACAGAGAGAGAGAGAGAGAGAGAGAGAGAGAGAGAGAGAGAGAGAGAGAGAGAGAGAGAGAGAGAGAGAGAGAGAGAGAGAGAGAGAGCTTTGTATTGATTCATCCTTCATTGTTTTTCATTACTTTCTTAACTGATATACTCGGAAAGCTTGTGGAAAACCGTGCAGGGTGAGTGGCAGGGTTATGGCAGAGGTAGGGGAGGTTGTGAGGGTATGAGAAAGGTAGATGAGGTTGGGGGTAAGGAAGGGGGGAAGGGGGAAGGGGGAGGGGATCAGGGGTTGTGCCATACATTGAAATTCTTCAGAAATCCTCCAAAACTCTAACTCAAAATCGTGATGAAGCGCACGTTTCTTTGTCGGTCTTCAAATTCCCACGCAATCAACGAATCTCTTCCACCCTCCATCCCTCAGCTCTCTCTCTCTCTCTCTCTCTCTCTCTCTCTCTCTCTCTCTCTCTCTCTCTCTCTCTCTCTCTCTCTCTCTCTCAGTCTCATGTACCGTCTATTCCTAACGTGACTTTAACTAAATGAAATACATATTCAACATTTCCCTAAGACAGTATTCCTTTTTGAACGATAGAAACCATACAGAACACAGCAGCCTCTTCCACGCCCGCATCACTCCCTGACCTGAACGAATGGAAGGTGTCGGAATGTGAGGTATTCTGACACGTCAACGAAATGCAGTGGAAATGTGTTGCCTTGGCCCGGCCTAATACTTGTTAGGTATTCTAATTTGTGTATTCGTGAGGGACGACCGTCAAGAATTATTTGGCAAGTGTCCGCAAGTCAATATATGTAGTAGTAGTAGTAGTAGTAGTAGTAGTAGTAGTAGTAGTAGTAGTAGTAGTAGTGGTAGTTGTGAATATTATTTTCCATCATCTTCATTATACTTGTGTTAAATAATCTCTTAATTTTCTATTGTCTCCATCAAACGTCCAAATTTAAGCTTAGATTTCCACGCTTCATGTCTTTGCGTTTTTATCATCATAGTTTTTCTCTACTTTATATTTCATTTTTTTTTATTTTCATTATTATCTTTCCATGTTTGTTTGCCTTAAAATTCTCCGTCTATACCCTTCCTCCCTTTCCCCTCTCCCTCGTTCGCTCTCTCCTCCCGTCCCCTCATTTCTGTCTTCCCCTCACCCTGCACTACTATCCCCATTTTTCCCCTCCACTCCCTCCCATTGCTTCTCTCTCTCTCTCTCTCTCTCTCTCTCTCTCTCTCTCTCTCTCTCTCTCTCTCTCTCTCTCTCTCTCTCTGTAACCATCATCTGCTGCACTCTCCTCTTTCCTCTCCTACCCCCTCTTCCTTTCACCTTCCTCTCTTTCACAACCCTCTTTTTCTCCTTTTCATCCCTACCTTCCTCCTCCCTTCAACTGATACCCTTAGTCTCCCTCACTCTAGTTTCCCTTACTTTCCCTTCAACTTGCTCTCTCTCTCTCTCTCTCTCTCTCTCTCTCTCTCTCTCTCTCTCTCTCTCTCTCTCTCTCTCTCTCTCTCTCTCTCTCTCTCTCTCTCTCTCTCTCTCTCTATTGGCTTCTCCCTCATCTCTCTCTCACTCTCCTCTCTCCACTGCCTTTCCTACACCACGACCTCCACTTCCTCCTCCTCCTCCTCCTCCTCCTCCTCCTCCTCGCCGGCGTTCCCCTCCCCAGACTTAATGCGGGGCAGTCAAGGTATTCGGCTAACGAACCGACAGCCAATTTCGACCTAGCGAGGGCGAGGAAAAATGACTGTGAGTCGGTCTATTTTCAGCTTGATTTATGGGATGGTGGTCCTGTGTGGGTAACTGCGTCTTGTTAGCTACAGCTGATAGTGGAGGCGGGCGTGGGGGGCGTGGGGGGTGTAGTGGGCGTTGGGGGGGGTCCTAGCCGGTCAGTGTCTCCGTGGGTGTGTTGGTGGTCCCTTCAACTAATGTGATGTTGGTGAAAGGTTAGGTTAGGTTAGGTTCGTCTGACTATCATCATCATCGCTGCTGCTCCTGTCTTTGTGTTTTGTTGTTGCTGTTGTTGTTGTTGTTGTTGTTGTTGTTGTTGTTGTTGTTGTTGTTGCTGCTGATGTTATTGTTGCTGATGCTGGTAGTGGTGGTAGTGATGTTGCGTTTTGTCGTTTTATTTTTCTTATATAGCTTTTTTTTTCTCTTGTGTGATGTGTTTATCATTTAGGCTCTCTCTCTCTCTCTCTCTCTCTCTCTCTCTCTCTCTCTCTCTCTCTCTCTCTCTCTCTCTCTCTCTCTCTCTCTCTCTCTCTCTCATACACTCAAGCATATCCACCTCTGACGAGTCTCCTGAATAAGTGAGTTTGCAAGGTGTAAGTGAATGAATGAGTACGTGAGTAAGAGAGAGAGGGGGAGAGAGGAAGAGAGAGATGTAGGGAGCGAGCATGGCGGGGGCGGGGTCGGGACGGGGCGGGGCAGGTCAGGAATTCGGGCGAAACATGGCATCTGGTCCTAGTAATTTCCCGGTCCGAGTGTCGCTATGGTAATTGGATCACCTGTTTCTCGGGGCTGAGCGTGTCTACGGTTATTTAGCGAGGCGATGCCGTGACGACCCGCCCTGGTCTTGTCGTTGTCGTTGTTGTTGCTGCCACGACCAACACGACCACCACGACAAACGCCACGTGTAAGCACTCTCTCACTCTCCCTATCCCCCTCCCCCCATCGCTATCCACTAGAGCCATGTCATCATTACCAGTGCTGCCAATTACACCCCTATTGACATCCCTGATTAGTGGAGGTGCTTGTACTCGTCCCCGCCAAGGGCACCGCTACTCCATTAATCTGTATCATTATTATCATTGCCATTAAATCTCTCTCTCTCTCTCTCTCTCTCTCTCTCTCTCTCTCTCTCTCTCTCTCTCTCTCTCTCTCTCTCTCTCTCTCTATCTATCTATCTATCTATCTATCTATCTATCTTTCTTTCTTTCTTTCTTTCTTTCTTTCTCTCTCAACTGCATTTAACAGGCTGTAGTAAAGATTGCTGAGGTTTTCAAGGGTGTTCATATGATTATAGAAATAGTTTAGTAAAAATTCTACATTACCAAAGGCAAAAAACACCTGAAAAGCCAATTAATAAGTTCTGTAACCTTTGAAAATACTTATGATGAGAGAGCAAAGCGTTTAAGAACACTGACCTCTCTCTCTCTCTCTCTCTCTCTCTCTCTCTCTCTCTCTCTCTCTCTCTCTCTCTCTCTCTCTCTCTCTCTCTCTCTCTCTCTCTCTCTCTCTCTCTCTCTCTGACACTCCTGGCACCCGCGCAGAGACAAGGGCCAAGGCGCGGCTCTACAAATTAGTTGTCACACTGATGTTCTTATTCCCAGCAATGCGAGGCAGTGGCGTGCACGGAGTTATGGCGGCTGCCTCTAATTACACACGGCAATTGTTCATTTATTTTTTGCTTCTTTTGATTATCCCTTCACTCTCCCTCGCTGGTTTGTCCACTCCTTTTACTTCTCTTGCTTGTTACCATTCCTCCATGTTTTCTTCTTCCCTTCCCTCACTATTTTTCCCTCTACTATTGTTAGCCTCTCTTTCCTTCTTCTACTATCTCTTCTCCTCCTATTCCTCCTAATCCTCTCCCTCCTTTACAATTCCACTACCTAATGTGCTTGAATATACACGCACATCCACACTCACAGACATAACCCACAGCAATAAGAACATTTCATTAACACGTACAGAAGCACTGCGACAAAACACCTGCATATACGTACATTATTTTGATTATAGTTACACGTGAAGTAAGTCTGTACGAACCTATTTCTTGTCCCCTCCTTGATGCGTCCTCAGAGAAGCAGAGAGGTAGTTGAGGCTTAAATGTTCAGCTTCGTTTTCTCAGATCCTTGTCGCGAAATGGAACACGGAGCTTCGTTTTGTGTCAGCGTGACGTAATGTTTGCCGCATAACGTCGATTCCAGTCACGAGATGGAAGAATCAATCAAATCACGACAGAACACGAAGCAAGAACAAACAACAGCTGACTCGTTAACTATCACAAGGCGGAGATGAATGTAGGACGTGAAATGCGGCAGAGCGTCTTTGTGTATCATAGTCTCGTAGGATTTGCCCTTCTAACGGTGGTCCTTTATTGAGGAGGCGAGCTTATAGAAGTCAAGACGTTAGGTACAGTATGGGTGTCTTGTGTAGGATTATAATAGGACTTTTTTTTTAACATGATCACATTACAAAGGTAAGTTCCCATAGATTTTATAGAGAGGCCATAAGTTTTAGTGTGGAGTCCTATTCAGTTTACCAAGGACAGTGCGAGGGCCAGTACAGTTTACCGAGAGAGAGGTGAGGCGCCACATCCCATTCACTTTACCGAGGGCTATACGAGGTCCCATACAACACACTCATACACGTAAACACAGAGACGGACATTCCCCGCACGGACACCCCCAACACGCCCACTGCCTCCCATCCGTGAATTCATAACAACAGGCAAGTTCCTACACCAGTTATTTTGTAATTCATCCATTACATATATATATTTTTTTTTGTTCAAAGTTATGTGTTAAATACTAATTGCGACATTTTCATGTATAATAAACATATACAGCATGTGGACATATTAAGCGATAAAAAATACATGCATATGATATTAATTTGCACCGAGGGACTTGTAGTAAAAGTGAAATACCGTATCTAGGCAGTACTTAAATCAGCAAATGTAGAATAATAATGCGTGTGTGCAAGCTCCATTTTGTAATAAACGTCTGGTTCTCGCTAGCAAAAAAAAAAAAAAAAAAAAAAAACACTTCCGCATTGCCTCAAATATATGAAATTACTATGAGGAGACACAGTGGCGGAACTAAGAGACACTTTTATCAGCCGAGAGCGAATGGGGAGATTAAGTCTTACTTCTGACGGTGACGGTGAGGAAATAAAGGTGTCACTATCGGAATGCGTGTCACAATAACGAGGTCATAAAGCGCCGGTAATTCCGCGTTGTAAATGACGCAGTATTTCCGTAACAAGTGAAATTTAGTGAATTCACCTTACCTGTCCTTCCTCGTGACGCTTTCCCCGTGACATCTCACTGGAAATGAAGAATACCTGAATTAATACACTAAAAATTAAGGTGTTTGGTCCTAAGATAATATAGATAAATGTTCATTCCATTACTGCAGCTGTTGATGCTACTACTACCATTACTACTACCACACACACACGACTCCTGCTAAATGACACCTAAATAAATCGTCGAAGTACACTTGTTTTTCCGCTTATAATGAAAAAGAACAGTCTCTTTTGGTCATTATTTGCCGCTAATTCGACAATTCACTTGATAAAAGGACATTTCTCAGCAATTAATATAACAGACATACCGGACAGATGCGAGGGAGAGGGGAGGGGGAAGGGGAGAAGAGGGAAGGGGAGGGAGTTGGAGGAGATGGACCCGGGGGGGGAGAGGGGCTGATGTAATTATTTTGGTCTAATTAAGCTCTGGAATGAAGCCACGGCCCTGATTACCCTTGAGGAAACACAATGAAGCAAAAAAATAATAAAGTGATGAATTTTGAAATGGGTTTGCTGGGATGCTGTTTCGTGTGTGTGTGTGTGTGTGTGTGTGTGTGTGTGTGTCGGGGTGAGTGGGTGGAGGTGTTTTGGTGCAACTTTTATTCGCGTTGTGTTTTATGTATGTGTCTATGTAGGTGTATATTTTTGCCCTTCTCTCTCTCTCTCTCTCTCTCTCTCTCTCTCTCTCTCTCTCTCTCTCTCTCTCTCTCTCTCTCTCTCTCTCTCTCTCTCTCTCTCTCTCTCTCTCACGCGGTTTTTTTCCTTTTCTCCCACTTCCCTCGTTAATCTCTCTCCTTGTTTCCATCTCTTTCCTTATTCCCAGTGGCGTTCTTATTCCATCCCACGCTTTTTCTTTCGTTTTTTTTTTTCTTTACTCCTCTCTCCCTCCGTCCTTCCCTCTTCTCCGTACGTTCCTCCGTTCCTTCCTTCCTTCCTCCCTTCCACGCGGACAGTCGCAACAACGAAAATGTCCCAAAAGTTCCTACGGCGAAAAAAAAAGTAAGATAAAAAAAAAGGCGCCCTAACCACATATGAACTAGTGGGCCTCGTTAACGCCATTGTATCTACGGTGGCATTCTAACTTCCTTCGCTGTATTTTACATTTATGATGAAGGGACGCTCCACAAAAGACGGTATATGCCTGCCTGCAAACACACACACACACACACACACACACACACACACACACACACACACACACACACACACACACACACACACACTCGCTACCTTCCAAACTACATCTCCGTTTTTTCTTCTACTCTACCATCGCCACATTTTTATTTTTTTTTTTTTTCCTCCTCCCTGTCATCCTCACAAGTTTGTCCACGGAAGTAACTGAGATCGTGACGAAAGATCAGCTACCAGGTAACGCGCCTTGAAAAAACATCTAAGCAAAGAGCGCAAGTAAAAGCTGTGAGAGAGAGCGAGAGAGGCGATCGCGAGCAGGGGGATGGCATACGGGCTAGCGCAATTAGCCCTTCCTTTGTTCAGGGCGCGAGTGGCGGGAAAGCCCAGAATGGAAGCTGAATACCAAATCAGGCTCCGTTGAATGAGGGGTAAATAAGCTGTGAATTCTGCCCCCCGGTGGTGAAAAGAGGGGAAAATTGGGAGAGAATGCAAGAATGATGCTCAGGAATGAGAGGTTAGAATGGGAAGGAGAAAGAAGAGGAATTGGGTTAATAGCGGATGAGACAATAGGGGAGAGGACGTGCGGGGAATGAGCGGTGAGGGCAGAGAGCAGCGAGGAGAGCTTGAGGCGACGGGCAAGGGGTTCTGGACCACCGCCAGGCACCTTTGTGCTCCTGAAGAAGGGGAACAAGGTGCTGCTGAATATAAGGGCAGCTGCCGCAGGCGCGTGACGTCACAGTCACGTCACCGCCTCAGGAAGTGTCCCCGCGGAGTGCTGTCAAGACGGAACCGGTGTCCGTAACCTGGCGGTGACCGCGGCGAAGGTGTTCTGACAAAGACGTTCCTTTGTCCCTCGCCGGGCCCAGGTGTCCCTGCGCCGGAGTGAGGGACAGCAGGAGACGGTCCTGTCCGCCCTGTGTGTGTCCCCCTAATGGCCGGCCGCCTTCGCCACGCTCGCTATGAATAAGACACGACGCTTTCATGAAACACCTGCCACAGGCGGGGCCGCTCCGGCACACCTGAGCCTGAATTAACCAAAGCCCAGGACGGAGAAGCGACACGTAAACGCGATGAATAAGCGTATCAGTGCATAAAACTGAGTAACGGCTAAATAAATGAATGGTCTATACATTACCCATCAGAATACACCGACCACATACGGCGTATAAACGCATTTAATCACTTTTTATACATATTGGTATTTTCCGCAATACATCCTCGGCTTTCACTCGCTGCGGTGACTCCTTTCATTTCGGTTTCTTGTTTTGGTGACGCGGTTCTCCCTTCACCCTCCACTCTTCCTCCCTTCCTCCCTCTGCCTCTCCTAGCGGCGTCCCTCCCTCTTCCGCGGGCGAGGAGTCAAAAGCCATGATCAGGAGGCACAAGGGCGCTAACGACGGCCCCAGAGTCAGTTCATCAGCGCCTGCCCGAGGGAGTCCGCAGGTGACAGCTCCCCCTTACCGCCTCTCCCTCCTCCGTCTCCCTCTCCCTTCCTCCTCTCCTCCCTTCCTGCCTCCCTAACTACTCCCAACTTCCCTTCCTCCTCGTTTAATATCTAGTCTCCCTCCGGCTCTTATTGTTTCTTCATCTGCTGCCTTCATGTTCGCTCTTTTGGTGTTCTTTTTATCCCTCCTCCCGTTTTCCTTACCTTGTTTTTTCCCCGTTGAATGGTGTCATGTTTTCTTTGGTTTCTAGTGTTACCGTTTTCCTCCTTTTCATGTTTATTCGCACTCTCTCTCTCTCTCTCTCTCTCTCTCTCTCTCTCTCTCTCTCTCTCTCTCTCTCTCTCTCTCTCTCTCTCTCTCTCTCTCTCTGGTTGTTTTTTACATCATCTCCTTCCATCGTGACCCTCTCCCTCCTCCCATACTTCCATATTGGCTCTCAAGTTCTTATTTCAATCACTCCATCCCTTCTTGCCGTCTTGGATTCTTTTCAGTGCGTTCATTATCTTCTCGCAGAGTTCTTTAGCCTTCCCCCTCTCGTTCTATTTCTTCCTCCTACTCCCTCTCCTTCTCCTCCCACTCTCTTCTATTAATTAACTTTCCACTATTGCCCTCCTCCATCCCATGCACTTTTCCAGCATCGACTTCTCTCTCTCTCTTCTTTCTCCCTTTCTCTCCATCCCCTTTGTCCTTTATCTATCCCTATCTCCTATTTCGCATATATTTCATCTACTAAACATTTCCCTGGCTTTGCTTTTTCTTAATATCGACTAAAATATGCATCGGTTTGGGTTCCTCTTGGTGTATCTTATGTTTTATTTATGTATCTTTTTCTTATCCCTGTGTCTTTCTTCTCGGTTCGTTACTTAGTCGTGCCGTGAAAGTAATCAAGAGTGTCCTGTTCTGTGGAGGCAAAAACCAAAGGGACGGTAAGTTCAGAGAGGGAGTGGCTTATTTTTTTTTTTTATTATACTCCGCCGTGTCGTAATACTCCGGCCTGTGTTACCCTTTATTTACCAGTGATGTGGATAATTAATTTTAATACCTCTTGATTAGATGTCATTACTGCTCTTCCCTCTCTGCCCTCCCCAACACTCCTCTCCCCACAACTCTCCCCCTACCGTGCCAATTATTAGTCTGCGTCTCTCTCTCTCCCCCTCCCTCTCCTACACACACACACACACACACACACACACACACACACACACACACACACACACACACACTAATCTGCTCCACACTACCCTAACTCCATCCCACACACTCACCCTGACTCACGATGAACTTGTACACACTCCTCCTCCTCCTCCTCCTTCTACTCCTCCTCCTCCTCCTCTTCCTCCTCCATCTTCTCCATTAACCTCCCCAGACCAAATCTCCTTTCAATCGGATCTTATGAACGGGAAAATATTAGCTAAAGAACACATTTCATTGCATTCTCTCTCTCTCTCTCTCTCTCTCTCTCTCTCTCTCTCTCTCTCTCTCTCTCTCTCTCTCTCTCTCTCTCTCTCTCTCTCTCTCACATATATTTATTTTCCTTTTTATTTTCGCACTCCGTTATTATTTCAATAGGAGTTTTTACCTAATCGCGGAAAATTATCGATAATCATTAGTATTTACCTT
>NC_087185.1:6732500-6790000 GCF_035594125.1 Scylla paramamosain
AATAATAATAATAATAATGATAATAATAATAATAATAATAATAATAATAATAATAATAATATGAAGAAGAAGAAGAAGAAAAGAAGAAAAGAAACATAAGACAACAAAAAACAAGAACCACAACAATAACTAGAAAAACAAGAAGAACAAAGGCAAACCAAACAGAAAGATGAAAAGCAAGAACAATAATAAGAAAAAAAAAACAAGGAAAACAAAAACACGAATAACGAGACAAGAACAAGAAAACCTGGAAAAAAAACTACATTATCTAAATTCCCAAATCAAGCATCACTTATTCCAACAAATTTACAAGACACGAGAAAATAAAAGAAACCTTACCACTTCGAGAACAGGTAACACTTTTCTTCATCTACCTGAGAACGAGGTGATCCGGAAATACACTCCATAATCACCGGTTTCTTTCTCCCTCGATGATCCGGATAAGCGAAAATGATAGTGTGAGAGAGTAATGATAGTGAGATAGTGATAGTACCCCCACATCATGTCAGCAAATTAGTGAACACAATAATGAAAACTTGGGAGGTGATGGTGATGATGGTGATGAAGAGAAGAATGGTGATGCTGGAAGATTGTAGGAGGGGAGAATAGTGACGAAGATGATAGTGAGGGATGTGTGGTGATGGGAGAAAGAAGGTGGAGATGAGAATGGTGACGGGAGGCAGCTGGTAAGTGAAAATGGTGATGATTCTTAGTGGAAATGGATAAAGATGATGGGAGTGATAGGAGGACAGAGTAGTGATGTGGAAGAAGGTAACAATAGAAGAATAATAAAAATGTGGAAGAAAAGGAGACAGAAAAGCAACAGTGAAGTGGAAGAAGAGGAGGCAGGAAGGTAATAGTGATGTGGAGGAAGGTAAAGGAAGGTAATAATAGTAAAAGTAATAATAACGAGGGAGGTAGGTAAGGCAAGGTAAGGCTCCGGTCACGCCCCTGCACAGGTTAATTGCCCTGGCTACACCTTGGCGCCGCTCATTAGTACACTGCTGATTGACACACCTGCCCACCTACCTCTTCAGCCTCACACCTGGCGCGCTGAGGTGAGATGAGGCTGGGCTCCGCTACTCGGTTCACCTCAATTGCTCTGTCTTGGGTGAGCCGTTTACCCGTCCAGGCTTAATCATATAATTACAGTGAACGGAATACGGTGTGAGTTTTTTCTTCTTTTTTCTTCGTTCTTTTTGCCTGACCCGGATGTGAACAGTTAATTAAGTGTCGTGTAGGTTCACTTTTATATTTCGGAACTTAACAGGAGAAAATTACCATTTATTACTTCTCCAGTCCTTAAGAATTAGGAGAATCAGATCACTATGAGAAAAATACATTCTTCTTTATCCTTTTATGCTGTTTTTTTTTTAATTGATTCACTCTATGATAAATAATCTTAAAAGGAGCGGTATAAGACAATTGTTTTTTTTTTTTTATTCCTTCTTGCTGCTTTTTTATTATTTTTTCAGTCCTTGAGAATTACTTAAAAACATCAAATTTAGAGTTTTCAATGGTTTTCAAGATTTTTTTACCATCCATTTCAAATACAATAGTTTTTTTTTTTTTTTTTTTTCCCATACTTATTCATGAAGTAATTAGGCTCACGCACATACATACATATACAGAACCTACTCACACATCGCTAGGGAAACTTAACACCGCCCAATTCATCTTAACAGCGCTCCACTCCAATGACTTAATTACCCGCGCGCCAGACAAACACGCAGTAATCAACACAGCCTTCACAGTTACGTCCCTTCAGTCCCTTCACCTTTCCATTCTCATACATGAAAAAAAAGGAAACAAAAAAAAAAAAGGCACCTTGAGAACTCTACACTTAACTGAGCAACTTCATCTCCTCCACCCTCCAATAATAACAGCTTTGCAATTCTGCCCTCAACTAAGTGGCATTCAACTCCTTTATCCACTCGACTCCACCTCCACCCGAGCCACACACGCCCCTCCTCACTCCTCCTCGCCTGACTAAACTATACTCTGTCTGTACTCAGATATTTAAGTCACACAAGACATTATTCACTCCATAACGGCTGTCTAAGTTAACAAGACCTATTTTCAAAGCCATCTAAGCCACTATTCGCTTCTCCCCTTTTATCTAAGCCACTGTTAAGTCAGTCATTCTTTCTCACCTGTCCATTACATTACCTTCTGTCTAAGCCACATGGGCCACACTTCCTATTCCTCTCCCACGCCAGAGAAGGTCGTTAGCCAAGCCACGAAGCCACAATCGCTACTTCTTGCCAGTCTAATCCAACAAATCATCCATCTAAAGGCACTCAAGCCCACTCAGCCCACACTCAGTCACACTCAAGCCACACTCAAGCTCCTCCCCGCCAGACTAAGCCACCCGCCCCCTCCTCCCCCTCTCTCCCACGCCGGGCGACACTCCCCTTTACTTTAATCAACCTAAAAGACGAAACGGATAAACACGATAATTAAGGGGAAATAAAAAGGAGTACAGGGGGCGAGAAATGAGTTTATGAAAATATAATCCTTGCATCAACATTATTCCCGGCAGTTAGGCGGGGCGCTTGGGCTAATTGCACGTGTAATTAGTTGTTAATCAGGCGAATTTGCTGCTTTTAGAAAATTGCAATTAAAGGATATGTAGTCAGATCATTTTTTTTTTTCGTCCAGTCTTTTAAAATAGATTTTTAATTAATATCTAATATTCTCCCCGGGATTAGTTAACATTATCGTTAAACATAGAGGGAGTGAAAGCGAGCGTGAGGTGATAAGTAGTGACGGAATAGTGTACATTTGACTGTATTATGCCCCTGTGTGTGTGTGTGTGTGTGTGTGTGTGTGTGTGTGTGTGTGTGTGTGTGTGTGTGTGTGTGTGTGTGTGTGTGTGTGTGTGTGTGTGTGTGTGTGTGTGTGTGTGTGTGTGTGTGTGTGTGTGTGTGTGTGTGTGTCGCGTCCTTCGCCATCAGCGCTACCTACAAATCAAAGTAATCACCAACTGAGCAGCGGCGTCCATCGAGAGCAGGCCTTCAGGTAACCAGTCATTACCTGGCCGCACGTGCCTCCCACCACCTGCTGAGGAACAAAGGCACGGCCCTCCTCACACCACCTAGCACACCTCAAACTATTTTTTTTCTCTCTCTCCTGTCTCGCTCTTTTCCTCCTGCCTCTTCATCCTCCCTCCTCTTCCTCCTCCTCCTCCTCCAAAGTTCTTGTCTGTATTCGTCGAGGTCAACAGTCCCTTAATGAGCGGTAATTGCTATTTAAATGAGATAAGAATAGCTAACGAGCTGTAATGAATTTGATGCGGGCATGGAAGATAGTACTGATGGAGGTGGGTGCTGGTGATAGGATCAAGAGATACCATCAGCTGGAGGTACGGTTGTCTGGAGAGAGAGAGAGAGAGGGCGGATAGAGAGGGGCAGAGGAGAGAGGGAGAGAGAGAGAGCACCCGCATCTTCCTCTCTCTGTCTCTTTCTATTTCTCTCCTTCTCCCTATTACCAGTATTGTTTCTTTTTGAGTTTAAAGGTAAAAAAAAAAAAAAAATTAAACAGGATTTCCTAGTCAGTGAGATTAGGAGCGAAGCGTCTTTACCTGGCTAATGGGCAACCCGGCGAGGCCAAAAACAGGTGTGGTTATGCCGTTTTACGTATCAGAAAATAAAGAAATTGAAACCCGAGTAATTTGAGCGTGGTGATAGTGTGGCGAAGAAAAAAAGAAATAGGAGGAAGAGCTGAATATGAAACTGTATAAAAGCGATGCGCGAATAAAAGAGAAAGAGAATAGAGAAGAAGATTCCACGTGTAAAAGCAACACCTGGAATGCAAATCAGACAACGAAGTGAATACGTACGTAGAAAAAAAATAATAATAGGAAGTTAAAACTGGTATTTTGAATTTGGATATAAAAAGAAAATCTGAAATAATCTTAAGCACAACATTAAATTTTTGCTTTCTCTCTCTCTCTCTCTCTCTCTCTCTCTCTCTCTCTCTCTCTCTCTCTCTCTCTCTCTCTCTCTCTCTCTCTCTCTCTCTCTCTCTCTCTCTCGTCCGCCCAAGCAGTGATACAACATCGCGACTGTTTTATTTCGCTCGCTGTCTGGGATTAAGGACAGACCACCTAGTTTGAACCATAAGAGTTTGTGTGGTCCGTGTAATTACATTCTCTCTCTCTCTCTCTCTCTCTCTCTCTCTCTCTCTCTCTCTCTCTCTCTCTCTCTCTCTCTCTCTCTCTTTCATCATACAGAACAGCACAGGGTAGCTACACACACACACACATTCTCTCTCTCTCTCTCTCTCTCTCTCTCTCTCTCTCTCTCTCTCTCTCTCTCTCTCTCTCTCTCTCTCTCTCTCTCTCTCTCATCATACAGAACAGCACAGGGTAGCTACACACACACACACATTCTCTCTCTCTCTCTCTCTCTCTCTCTCTCTCTCTCTCTCTCTCTCTCTCTCTCTCTCTCTCTCTCTCTCTCTCTCTCTCTCTCTCTCTCTCTCTCTCTCTCTCTCTCTCTCTCTCTCAGCACCAAGTGGCGTACAATAGCTCCCCTCAGTCACCAATATATATTCATGGCCCTATATAAATGCAACAATTTATTTATGATTATAGCGCAGATGATTTCCAGCTCCGGCACATTTATATATATTGAGGTGATTTGCTGCTTTCATATTTACTTATTTCATAGACGAGCCTGATTTAGAAAAGTGGAGTATACATTATTAATTACTTTATTTTTACCTATCTACCTGTGCTGTAATTGTCCTTCTCTCTCCCTACAGGTAATGCAGTGGTGCGGTGTGTCTGTGTGATGAGGTGCGGTAACAGGTGCAGTGAGGGGAGGCAAGGTGTGGTAAGTCTACAGTGTATAATTTCGTATCCAATTTACTGTCCTATATTTCTTTTCCTAGCATGCGTGATACCTGCACTCCGGTAATGTGTTTTCTCAGTCTTCTCTCCGGCAGGGGGACGTAAGGGTGGCCCAGGTTTTCATTTTCGTCACTGCAGCGCGTCGTACATTCATAATTATTTTTCTTACTAGGGTTGTAAAAGGGAATTACTTCATTAATACCTTTAGTAAGTCAATGATGAGTGCCTTTATCCACCGCCTCGCAAGATTGAAGGTAATGGGAGATGCATTCACAAGACTCACCCCGCTGTATTCATCTGTTTAATTTATTATGATTTACTCACATCATTACTTTCAAGCAGCGTAAAGCAACGTCCAAAAAAAAAGTGAGAGAGAGAAAGAGAGAGAGGAAAGAAAAAAAACAGTGTTGTCTGGATGGACTCTGAAACCTCAGTAGAATTAGTGTCTATTGTGTCCCATCCCTCCCTTGCTTCCTTGAATGCTTCCCCTCCCTCCCTCCGTCCCTCACTCCCTCACCCCTCCTCTTCCCTCCCTAACTTGTCCTTCCTCCCAAATGATGTCCTTCTACTCCGCCATCCTCTTCTCCCTCAATTCTGTGTCCTCCTCTTCTCCCACACTACCTCTCTCTCTCTCTCTTCCACGTCGAAAAGTAGCTTAACATCATGAGGAGCAAAATAAAGGCAAGTTTTTTTCTTTTTTTTAGTTCTCTCGATCGTGTTTCAGTTCAAATTTGCAGTTTTGGGGTTATAGTTCATGTAAGAAGAGAAAAAAATTACTAGGAACTTTCTCTCTCTCTCTCTCTCTCTCTCTCTCTCTCTCTCTCTCTCTCTCTCTCTCTCTCTCTCTCTCTCTCTCTCTCTCTCTCTCTCACGTAATGCAGTTTATCATAAATATTAGCGAATGGATTAACAGATACTGTCGTTATAGAATTCCTGGTATATGTTTTCACCTTCTCTCTCTCTCTCTCTCTCTCTCTCTCTCTCTCTCTCTCTCTCTCTCTCTCTCTCTCTCTCTCTCTCTCTCTCTCTCTCTCTCTCTCTGTACAGCTTCCTTCAAGTGGATTCTTTTGAGCTCCATTCGTCTCTATTTCCTTGTTTCCACGACACACGAGCGACCCTGGTCCTCCTCTCAGCCTCCCCAATTTCACTGTCTCCTCAGATGCGATCTAATGCCCCTTCAACCCAGCCTTCACAAACTCCATTTTTCCCAACAATTTCCCTCGTGCCACCAACAGACTGTCCCTCCCCCTCCTTTTCCCTCCCTTCCCTTACTCCCTCCTCCCCTGTATATCAGACTCTCTCTCTCTCTCTCTCTCTCTCTCTCTCTCTCTCTCTCTCTCTCTCTCTCTCTCTCTCTCTCTCTCTCTCTCTCTCTCTCTCTCTCTCTCTCTCATTTATCATCTTATTTCTAGGTTTCTCTGCTCCGTCGTTCACTCATTTGTCTGTTCACATCCGTTTCCTGTTTTTTCCATTTGTTTTGTAAAAGATTCACGATGTTTTCCTCCCATTTTCCCCTCGCGTAGTAGTAGTAGTAGTAGTAGTAGTAGTAGTAGTAGTAGTAGTAGTAGTAGTAGTAGTAGTAGTAGTAGTTGTTGTATCTCCATTGGTAATTTATTCTTTATTCTCTCTCTCTCTCTCTCTCTCTCTCTCTCTCTCTCTCTCTCTCTCTCTCTCTCTCTCTCTCTCTCTCTCTCTCTCTCTCTCTCACCAGGTGTTGTTTACATTATATAATTTACGTCTTGCTTCACCTGGTCTTTCTTATCTGTTATTCTATTGCCTATTATTTACTCTCTCTCTCTCTCTCTCTCTCTCTCTCTCTCTCTCTCTCTCTCTCTCTCTCTCTCTCTCTCTCTCTCTGCCTTGCGTCCCTTTCCTTATTGGCTTTCTCTCTCTCTCTCTCTCTCTCTCTCTCTCTCTCTCTCTCTCTCTCTCTCTCTCTCTCTCTCTCTCTCTCTCTCTCTCTCTCTCTCTCTCTCTGTCCCTCAATCGGAAGCTAATAAGGCTCACTCAGCACTGGGACCATCCAACTTCTGCGGCCCTCCACCTCCCCAGCTGCTCTCTCTCTCTCTCTCTCTCTCTCTCTCTCTCTCTCTCTCTCTCTCTCTCTCTCTCTCTCTCTCTCTCTCTCTCTCTCTCTCTCTCTCTCTCTGCAGCTGTCTTCCTCTCGCTCCACCTCTGCCTCACTCTGTCTGTCAAAATGTCTCGGCCGACGGGTATTTTTCACCGCGTCCATCAAACGTCGTGAAGGTGGTGCCGCTCCCGTCCTGATTGTTACGGGGCGCACTACACAAGGGGGAGGAGCCGAGGTGACGTGAGGAGGTATTACATATGAGATTAGGCGACTGGGAGGCCGTGAGAGGCGCCGGGAGAGGGTTCGAGGGCGAGTACCACCAAACACCACCTTGTCCATTGTCTGAGGTTTCTGTGTCTTCACGTGTTCATGTGTTGAATATGTACTCAGGTGTGAACGCAGGTAGGCAGGTGAGAGAGTAAGGATGTGAGAGGGGCTTTGGGTATAGAAAGGTGAATAAAGGTGAATTCGTGAGTTAGCTGAAAGGGATGGAGGTTTCTGAAAGGATCTGAAAGGGGTCTGAAAGGTGTACGGGTGTGTGTATAGAGGCTGAAGGTCATGGGAGGGAATGTGTCAAGCCGCGCCTGTTATTTCGTTGGGTGTGGAAGGGTTGAGGATGGAAGGTACGAAGGGTTATACCTGAAAAGGGGTACAGAAGGGGGGGTCTTGGGTAAATAAGAGAGTTCACGCGTATTTGAGGGAACCTATAGAGAACTGGGGGTGTTGGGTTGCGAGTCGGGAAGGATGAGTGTGGAAGAGTGGAGGTGCGTGGGTTTGTGGGTGGAAAAAAGTACGTGATGGAGAAAAATAAGGGAGTTTATGGATATCTAAGCCTACCTATAGAAGAACTGAGGTCTTAGGTTGTAAGGTAGGATGGATGAGGGTGTAAAAGGGAAGAGAACGGAAGGTACAGGGGTTTGTGGGTAGAAAAGAGTACGTGGTGGGGATAAATAAGGAAGTTTTTGGATATATACTCGTAAGCGTATCTATTGAGTGAGGTCTTGGATTCCGAGTCGGGAGGGATACGAGTGTGAAAGAATAGCGGGTCGAAGGTACAGGGGCTTGTGGGCAGAAAAGGGTGCGTGAAGGGGAAAAATAATGGAGTTCATGGCTATTTAAGGGCACCTATAGAGGCTTGGGGGTCTTGGGCTGCGGCTGGGGATGGATGAGTCTCGCCTGTTAAGTCAGTGGGTGTGTGCAACGCGGCCAGAACGGTCAGGAGGGGGAAGGGGGCGTACGCGTGCCAGAGCTCCGCCACAGTTAATTAAGATAGTCAGTGCCGGGTGCCAGCTGCCCAAACCCATTTCACGGAGATCCTGTCTGGCACACAATTTCTCGGGTTATGATGATTTACGGGAGTAATTTGCACCCGGGTCTCCTTTTTCCCTCCGTTTACAGCTGTGCCTCGTTAGTTCCCCGGGGGATTTCCATGTTTGGACGCCGTTTATCATGCTGCCTTCCACTGGGTTATGTTAGCAAAGCAGGTTATGTTAGGTTAGTCCAGGTTAGGTTAGGCTGGAGCACTGAAGGACCTCATCAGCTGAGAGAGAGAGAGAGAGAGAGAGAGAGAGAGAGAGAGAGAGAGAGAGAGAGAGAGAGAGAGAGAGAGAGAGAGAGAGAGAGAGAGAGATGTCTACAGTAATATTACAAGTCAGACACCTCCTTCCATCACAATGCCTTGGCTACGTGGCTTTGTTAGGGCTGTCAGGTACCAATTATGGCTTGAATATCTCAGCTTGGGAAAGAGAGACTCGTTGTTTTGTGATACTTGTGTTGTCTGGAAGCTTTATGTTCCCACCAGTAGAAGAAGTAGTAGTGGTGGTGGTGGTGGTAGTAGTAGTAGTAGTAGTAGTAGTAGTAGTAGTAGTAGTAGTAGTAGTAGTAGTAGTAGTAGTAGTAGTGGTAGTAGTAGTAGTAGTAGATGTTGTTGTTGTTGTTGTTGTTGTTGTAGGTCATGTGTTATCCTAAACTGTGAGGGCAATGTAATAGTAGTAGTAGTAGTAGTAGTAGTAGTAGTAGTAGTAGTAGTAGTAGTAGTAGTCATGCATTCTACTATAGATTACGAAAACAGTCTTTATTATGAGGAAAGGAAGAAGTTGTAAAGTTTCTGCCATAGACTCAAGAGCGAAAGAAGTGAACAAAAATGATAGTTGTGGTAGTAGTAGTAGTAGAAGTGGTGGTCGTAGTGGTGGTGATGGTGGTGGTGGTCCTGATAAATATCCCGTCACCCACACGCGGTTCGTTTTCTCTCAAATTCTAGTGGAGTGAGAAGTCAACGGGCGCCTTTCTCTCCCCCTGCTTCCCTACCCATCATCACCTCGCCTGCCTTTGTACGCCCAACCTCACATTACTCCCGCAGTCCTGCCCACTTCCTTTATCCTCCACAACGCACGTCAAAGTCCTTATTCAGTTCTCCTCTTCCTCTTCTTCCTCTTCTTCGTCCTCTTCCTCCGCCACCACTCTCCACTCTCATCCTTCCCCTTGGAATTTTGCAGATTATAAAATTTTCATCACCATCACCCGGACTGGCGAGAGGAGGAGGAGGAGGAGGAGGAGGAGGAGGAGGAGGAGGAGGAGGAGGAGGAGGAGGAGGAGGAGGAGGAGGAGAGGATATTGCAATACTCCGCGTCAACCTTTCCCGTCATTGTCGGTTTTCTTCTTCTTCGTCTTGGAAAGTGTTGCGGCTTTTGTTTTGCTTCGTTTTTTTTTTCCTCTCTCTCTCTTCTTCCCGATGCGTAACGCGCTTTGTAAAGGAAGACAACGGACGGCGGGGCTTTAATGCGGGAAATATCAGTCTTTTTACACGTAGGCTTGAATAATTTTCACTTTTTGAGGCGTACTTTTCCTCATTTACTTCCGAAATTAATCACATTTTTCACCCATCGACGCTCTCTCTCTCTCTCTCTCTCTCTCTCTCTCTCTCTCTCTCTCTCTCTCTCTCTCTCTCTCTCTCTCTCTCTCTCTCTCTCTCTCTCTCTCTTAAATATCTCATCTTCTGAACATCGTTTGGGGTTTCGTTTTCTTTGTCTTCCTCCTCCTCTTCCTCTTCATCCTCCACGTCTTCCTTGTCTTCTTTCCTCGCCGTCTCTTTTTATCTTTCCCGAATCTGGACTCGTTGCAGAGTCTCATTAGGAAAAATAATGGAGAATGAGGAAGATGGTATTTCATCCAACTGATCACCCGTCTCATTAGCCTTCCATTCCACTGTCCTCGCGTCTCATTACTCCTCCAGCTAAACCGAGCACTCCTCCTCCTCCTCCTCCTCCTCCTCGTACAGACGGCCTTTCTCTGTTTCTCTGTTTCTCTCAAGCCGCGTCTCAACAGAATTTTCACTGTTACCATCACCACTAATACTCACCACCATTACTAGGTCTTAGGGCAGATTAGGTTAAGTTGGGTTAGGTTATATTAGATTAGGTTTGGTTAGGTTAGCTTGGGTTAAGTTAGGTTAAGCTATTTTGAGTTACGTTTTGTTAAGTTTGGTTAGGTTGGGTTAGGTTAGGATAGGATAAGCGACGACAAAGGATACCTCAAACCCGAGATCCTTAACTTCTCCTTCACCCTTCCTTTCTCCTTCATCCCTCCAATAACTTCCCTCCTTCCTCTGTTCTTCCTTCACTGACCTTTCCCTCACTCCCTTGAACTCCGATTCCTCCTCCTCCTAGTCCTATCTACCCATTCCCCTCTGACCTCCTATTTCTCGGGTTCCAGATGACCCAGCTCAAGTTGACTCTATCTCCTCTAACCAGCCTGTGACCTTCCCTGACCCAACCTGACCTCGTGACCTCGCCTGTATACACTAAGATCACTTTTTTCGTCTACTTGTATTGTTTTTGTTTTCTATTTTGTTGTGAAATAGAAAATAATAATTGTTTTAGTTAATGTAAAATCTCTCTCTCTCTCTCTCTCTCTCTCTCTCTCTCTCTCTCTCTCTCTCTCTCTCTCTCTCTCTCTCTCTCTCTCTCTCTCATTCTTTCCCATTATATCCATCTTCCTCATTAAATATTTTTCTCCCCCATTTTTTTCTCCTTCTCTCTTCTCGTCTTTCACTTACTTCTGTCCGTGTTTTTTCCCTTCCTCTTTTCATGCTCGACCTCATTTCCGTCTTTCCTCCCCTCCGGCTCTCTATTAATTTTTCCTCTTTTCCGTATATCTCTGCATCTCTCTCTCTCTCTCTCTCTCTCTCTCTCTCTCTCTCTCTCTCTCTCTCTCTCTCTCTCTCTCTCTCTCTCTCTCTCTCTCTCTCTCTCTCTCTCTCATTTCTTCCGTATCCGTGATCAATCATCCTCTGTGTCTCTTTTTGCCCATTGTTTCCTTTTATTCCTTTGTCCACTAGTCCTCCTCCTCCTCCTCCTCCTCCTCCTCCTCCTGCTCTTCGTTCTCCTCCTTCCGACCTATTCCAGTCCCTCCTTCCTTTCTCTTTTAAGACAAACCTCACTTACGTCTTCCTTTATTCTCTCTCTCTCTCTCTCTCTCTCTCTCTCTCTCTCTCTCTCTCTCTCTCTCTCTCTCTCTGGAGCCTAATAAGCCCCACACAGGATCGACGCAATCCAACTTGTGCAGCGAAGCAACATCAGCCACACACAAACTTGTAATTGCCTACCAAACGCGTCAAATGTGATGGTGATTACCCCTCACTGCCAGTTATTGGGTGCTTCGCGACGCCCCACCGATCCCCCGCCACCACCACAACCACCCACAACCACCCACAACTACCCAAGCCATTTCTAACTATCTCCATCATGAACATTTCTCTCTCAAAGCCAAAAAGAAAAAAATAGTTGTTATAAGGAGTGTTTGTTAGTTGGTGTGTGTGTGTGTGTGTGTGTGTGTGTGTGTGTGTGTGTGTGTGTGTGTGTGTGTGTGTGTGTGTGTGTGTGCTTAAGGCGGGGAAACTGTGCGACAAGAGAGAAAGGATTGATGGTGGTGGTGGTGGTGGTGGTGGCGTTGGTGGGGGTGGTGGTAGTGGTGATAGTAGTTGTTATTTATAGTTGTGTTGATGAGGAGTCAAGACATTGCATTTATTATATATCCTGTCGTGTGTGTGTGTGTGTGTGTGTGTGTGTGTGTGTGTGTGTGTGCGTGTGCGTGTTTGCGCCTGCTTCAGTAATTAATGGTTATCGAAAACAAATCAGTTGGCCTAACAAAAACCTACAGTTGGTGACAGGAGTAAACAACCTCTTTCTGATTAATCCCCCAGCCTTTAATGACTCCCAAACAAACAGATAAACAAACACTCAAATCATAACATACCTTTGCTGCTCCCCATCCTCCCCACCATCTTTATTTCCTCCCCTGCAATCACCCTCTGTCACCTTGCACTACCTCACAGTCAACATCTCCCGCCACCTGTGAGGGAAGGAGAGAGGGAGAGGCGAGGTAAGTGCATCTGTAATATGAGCCTCCACTCCCCTACCACTCCTGTTACTTCTATACGCACACTCCTGGTCTCCCCTTCACTCTACACTGCCACTAAGACATCCAGCATTTTTCTACTCTGTATTGACAACGCCTGGTGGGAATTTATCAAACGTCGGCTCGCGCTGGAATTTTAATTAAGTTTCCCTCCTACGGTGTAAGGTAACCGGAGAGGGACAGCCCGTGCAGTTCATAACAACCCCACACGTCCCTGCTCGCCACGAAACCGCCCCTGCGTCGTCTTGGGATGAGGGTGATAATTGTCCACGCGTCGAGGCTTTGATATGATGCTAAAGACGAGGTCATTCCGTCTGTGTTGGAGGGAGAAGGCGGATCTCCTCTATAATTGGTGACGGACGCCGAGGAGGGGAGCGCACCAGGAGGAGGAGGAGGAGGAGGAGGAGGAGGAGGAGGAGGAGGAGGAGGAGGAGGAGGAGGAGGAGGAGGAGGCCAGTTATTAAGTCTTCTCGCACACTTTTATGCGCATTATTTCAAGATGCATGAAACACCACCATAACCTCAGCCTCTCCTCGTCTTCACGCCGGGCAAAAATGCAACTTCCTTTAATAGAGACGGAAGATATTTTACGAGAATCAATGGAAACCTACTTTACGGTATTTGCATATTCATTGAACAACATGGAGAAGTTTATTCTGAAAAGGCGCGCGCGTGTCTGGGGAAGAGATACTACGCGGTGAATCACGTTATATTTACCTGATGGAGGTGAGAGCGCAGGATAAATGAGCGGCGCCGCACAGGTGAGATCTTACACACCGCAAACTGAGACAAAACAGTGCCAACTCACAAGACGTAAACGTTATTTTACATCCAATAACGCTCGGGACTTTCGACTGTAAGAGATTCGTCGGTGGCGGTAGCAAGTGCGAGGCAAGAGGGGAGGAAGCGAGGGTTGCGTTAAGGGTGGCGCTGCGGGGTAGGACTATGGGAGTATGGGTCTTACAGGCGTGGTGGGTTGGCGCGCTGATCGTCTCCAAGATGTATTGCCCTGCGGCGTTCCTTGTCAGCCGCTTCGCCTCCAGGAGAGATTGGTTATTTAACTTGTTATATTGAGTTGGTGGGTAAAAAATATTTATTAGTTTAATTACTTATGAACTTTCCCCGCACGCGACTGTCTTTTGTTGTAATTTATTGTACGTGGGGAATTATTTACGTGTATTTTTTCACTCCCAGATAATGTGTATGGGAGGATGTGCGAAAAATTCAGTCACTAATTAAGTTTTCAATGACTATACAATTTTCTTACGTCCATAATTTTATAGTTGTCATAAAACGAGCAGCATTGTTATGGTGCAATCTATTCTCTCATCTTAATGGAAGTTAAATTGGGTCCCCCTCCCGCAAAATATGTACATTAAATACTAATTAATTTACTACAGTGGACATGACTATCATATTATAATTGCTCTATCAGTAATGGTAAATGTGTATGTGTGTGTGTGTGTGTGTGTGTGTGTGTGTGTGTGTGTGTGTGTGTGTGTGTGTGTGTGTGTGTGTGTGTTATTCGTCACAGTCAAGGGTACTGTTTATCAAAGTACACACACACTCACACACACACACACACACACACACACACACACACACACACACACACACACACACACACACTGGTAATCCTCGCCTTGAGTCCTTTAGTTCAAAAAGTCCTTGAATGGAGCTTTGAGTCATGGCGTTTAGACTCCAGATCCGAATGTGCGTCAGGTGAACAAAGACTGAGGAGCAACAATGAAGGAAAGCAGCTTGGTGGCCTCACACACACACACACACACACACACACACACACACACACACACACACACTAAGCATCCGTGTTACTCGTTGTGGCTTATAAGGTGACAAGTGACCGGCGTCTCTCCCTTAACGAACCTCAGCGGACAGGATGGAGGGCGGCAGCTCGTGTTACTTGTCCGTAATAACCGACGGTGTCCTGGGCGGCGCGGTGCCCGAGGTGGCGGACGGTGTGGAGGGGGGCAAAGAGGAGGCGGTGGGCAGCCAGGGTGACGGGAAGCTGAGACGCGGGAGGAAAGAAAGTGCCGTGAAGAGAGAGAGAGAGAGAGAGAGAGAGAGAGAGAGAGAGAGAGAGAGAGTTTAAAAATGAATTAAATGTTACTACTAACCAAACTACTACTACTACTACTACTACTACTACTACTACTACTACTACTACTACTACTACTACTACTACTACTACTACTATTTTTACTACTACTACTACTACTACTACTACTACTATTACTACTACTACTACTACTGACATAAAAGAATAATGTTGCAAAAAAAAAAAAAATTGGGAATCTTTAACATGCAGTGTGTGTGTGTGTGTGTGTGTGTGTGTGTGTGTGTGTTTGAGTATTAGCCAAGGCCTCTCCTAACACTGGAGCGACACCCTGAACCAGGCCGCCGCCTCAGCCGCCTCTGTCTCACCCTCACTCTCATCATAAGCTGACCAAAGCCGGGGCGAGAGGGAGGCACGGAGGGAGGGAAAGATAAGCGGGAGGGAAGGAGAGCGGGAGGGAAGGAAGGGGGAGAAGGAACAGGCAAGGGAGGGAGGGGTAACTGAGGTCTTTCCTTCCACACGCTAGGGCAATATAACCCTTATGAGCAAATCATTATTCCAATCATACTATTACAAGCAAATCCCATTATAGTGTAATATCGCCAGTAGCTACTTAGACATCGGGCAGTGTACCTCGCTTAATTGCATGCTTCCCTAGTCTCCCCTCCAGCCAGCCTATTATATCCCGAGCGATGCATATAAGCGGCGTGGGTGTGATTAATTCCTCCCACGTCTTTTATTAGACAACACCAGTATTGAGGGATGCGGTGTAATATCAGCGCCTCGAATAGAGAGGGACGGCGAGGAGCGGACATGCATTATTGGACATGGCCCTCCTCACCCAGGCGCGGTACGAGCGTGCCACTGCGCTGTCCTCCCTGCCAGGCGCACGATTCATTAGCGATATTATTTTATTATTTAGGTTATGAGGAGCCATTTCGCGGAGGTTGTTCTATGGCACTGCGGGAGGCGGGGAGAAAATTGTGTGGGATGAGACCGAGCGGCCGCAAGGGGAGGTGAGCGGGGAGGTGGGCTGGTTGGAGGGTGAAGTGGTGGGTGGGTGGGTCATTTTCTCCACGCAATAAGGGGCAGGAATGGCTCCGATTACACCTTGAGTGAGTGTGAGCCGGACGTCCACTCGTGTTCTCATTAAGTGGTGGTTGTGAGCCCAGGTATACAGGTAGAGGCAGGCCGGTATTGAGGATTCCACCGCAGGGAATTGGACGATTACCGCAATAACACCCGGATCTAAGGAACTCTTGGCTTAAGGGTCGGCTCGGATTGTAAGGTGTGGTGTTCCCGGTAGCCTTAAGACATCGAACCTAATTGATGATAGAGTCCATTGATGTCTTTGCGATGTCTTAATAAGGCGAAATTGAGAACGTTGAGAATTTCCACGCGTTTTCTATGGTTTTCATATCCTAAGACATTTAAAGACAACGTATTTTCAGTTAATGATATTCACTTGATGATGTTCTCGCTGTCTGACAAAATAATTAAGAACTTGTATCTTTCCTAAGTCTTTAATTCACAACAGAACACGTGCAAGTAATCAATGATGTTCCTTGATGACGTCCGCCATGAAGACTTAATAATTAAACACGGCATGAGTCGCATTTTTTTTGTACTTCCTCTGGTGTTTAATATCACAAAACACGTGTATTTTTATTTCTCTTACGCAAGCACTTACACTATTTCATTTCCTCTTTCCCAAAAGTACTTGAGAGTGTTATTTCACGTTGCCTTCAACTCGACGACCGACTATCGACCACCCGACCGCATTTGGGCACTGCAAGAGGGTGGCAAAGTGGGCAATGATAGACAGATAGAACCTCTCCTTATGAACTTTAATTATCCACTCTTTATTTTATTTTATTTTTTTTTTATTTCTACAATATCTCTCCCAAACCTAACTTTTACCTAACATCAACCATCCTTCTCTCCTCTCTATCTCTCCTTTCCCTAAACTTAACCTAATCTAATACAACCTAACATCAATTATCCTTCTCTCATTCCGAGACCTAATCTAACCTAACCTAACCCTAATTATCCTCTTCTTCCTTCATCTCTCATAGATCTATTCTAACTTAATCTAATCCAATCACTTATTCTTCTCTCTCTCTCTCTCTCTCTCTCTCTCTCTCTCTCTCTCTCTCTCTCTCTCTCTCTCTCTCTCTCTCTCTCTGAACTAATCTAACTTAACCTAACCTAACCTACCAATCCGCCTTTCCCTCCTCCTCTCCTTCTCTCCCACAGCCAACGCGAAGTCGAGAGCATCTTTCCTGCATCTGTGGTTATTCAGGAAGTTGTGTATGTGTCTAGGAAGAAATGCTGCCAAGTTGCGGGGAGAGGAATTCGACCACGGCTGCAATAAGAGTGTGGTTTATGAGGCATCTTGTCTGCTCGTAATATTGGAGGCATTTTATTAGGCGTCCCTCATGTCCACAATAACAAGGGAAGTTCATTACGTACGATCAGTGAGCGTAACACCGGGAGTCCCTTTAATGCACCAGCCAGGCATCGTTCCTCTGTCCTCGCTCGTTTTTCATCTGTTTTCGGTCAGCCAGTGGTCGCGGCCTTTCACTTGTCCCCCCCGCCCTTCCTCTTCCTCCTTCTTTTCTTCCTCTTCCTCCGTCTTCCATTCTCCTTCTCCCATTTAAAAGTCGATGCTGGAGGGAAACTTAAGATGGCTAATATGGGAGTTATTTACGAAGCGGCTCGGGCCCGTCAACGAAAAATTGTGGCCTTACGTAAGGCACTCGACACTTATTTGTCTCCTTTGCTCCCAGTGAAGGCTTCAGCGGCAGGGGGTTACTCTCCTCCTACTGCGTGTAACGACTCCAAATGACGTTACAGTGCCGAGAACTTCCCCGAAAAATAATCACTAGGCGTGTCCCAAATACATGTACGCGTCCACTGTTGTTCCCCGGCAAGTGGGTCTTAATTTCTCGGCTGACGAAGTATTTGGAACAGCCGCGACTGTCACCCTAATGAGCGTAAACAGGAAACTCCACCCTCGGCATTGAAGCTCAGCGGGAAAAGCGGTGCCCACGCAGTCCCCGCACCAATAACAATGTGAGGAAGCCGTCAGCAAGTCATGGCGACACACGCGCACAAAAAAACAATAACACTGACACCGGGATCTTGTTGATGGAAACACCTCCCTCCTAACCTAACCTAACTTAACAATGTGAGGACGCCGTCAGCAAGTCATGGCGACACGCGCGCACAAAAACACTAACACTAACATTGGGATCTTTGGAAGGAAGCACCACCCGTCTAACCTAACCTAACCTAACCTAACCCTAGCGACCCGACACGGACGAGAAATGCAACGTCCTTCCTACGGCGACTTTAAGAACAGCAAACCGTTCGTGAAATCCTTTGAAATGCAAATAGTCTACGTCTCTAAGGCTGTTCCACCCCTTCCTCCTCCTCCTGCTCCTCCTCCTACTCCTCCCGGTCCTTCCCTCAGCCCATCGCGAACAAAAGATCCTACAATGCAGCAATCACGAGCAGCTTCCCTAAACGCACTCGCCACAGGCACCGGTACAAACTACAACACTCTTAGCAACACTGAAGCCCCACAACACTTCGGAGCAACAAGAGGCCGAGGGCGTACTGTATCGATCAGCCCTCAAGCGTTGGGTGAGAATTCCGTCGGGTGGTTGAGCGAAGCGCCACTCCTCGCGGCTCCAATATAAGATCAATTGAGAGCTTGATTTGACGGCCAGGATCTCGCTTGACTTGATGGGATCTCTGTGATAAATATTGTCAGCGTCAGAACCCTTAATACAAAGGGAATTTACGTCTGTCTGGTGCGCGTGAAAGGTGCGTTTGTGTGTGTGTGTGTGTGTGTGTGTGTGTGTGTGTGTGTGTGTGTGTGGTGTGTGTGTGTGTGTGTGTGTGTGTGTGTTTATATCATGTGGCAGCTACTGACAGATGACACAAAGTATACTGCAATTCTTCACAAGTCCTCGCTAACTGTGTCACTCTAAATATACGATCTCCTCTTATAAAACATCTACTATTAACTGAAACCCCATTTACATACTTCTTAATGGAGGGAAATGACAACTCGCTGTCTGTGCTCCCTCACCCATCTCTCCCTCTCCCATCCCTCTCCCTCCAATATCAGCAGAGCTACCCGCTGGGACGCCGCCAAACAAGACCAGAAATAAACAATAAGAGTCTAATATTAAGCTTCTTGGGCTACTGTCAGAATCAGATCGGATTGCAGTAGCGTTCCATCCCATTTGTTTTTAGCCGCTCACCGCCGACTCTCACGCAAGATAGAACGATGTGGAGATGCTAGTCGCTAGATCGGTGAGATACCCAGCTATTGGATAGATGAAGGATAAACATGAACGTCGGATGTGATGGAACAGTCCAGATTATACGCCAGATACCGTGGTGTAGGTGAGGAGCGTGGCGGAGGGGAGAGGAGGTGAGGGAGGAGTGAAGCAGAAGTGAGGCTGGTTGCTTGGTGGTGATGGTGGTGGTGGTGATGATGGTGGTGGTGGTGGTGGTGATGGGGTGCGGCGTAACGTGTGAGGGAGCTTTAAGTGAGGGAGGAGAGGCGGTGAGAGAAATGTGGTGTTAGGAATGAAGCTGTGGCGCGGTGAGGGGTAAGTGGCGGAGAGCGGAGCCGTGGGTGTTGAGTAGATCGTGATGTCACCAAGCAGGACACGGCTGGGGACACTCAGGGACCCCCGCGTGGCGCCTCCGCGGAGAGTTTAGGACATTCCCGTGGGTGGACAGACGCTTCTTAGGGCACGACAGAGCGGTCCCAGTTGGCTGCCGAGGGCCTGGCGGGGGGCTTAACTACCCGTTACCACCGGTTTTCGAAGGCGCAGACGGCCGTCCTGGCGGGCCAAACGGCAATTTCGGCCCAAACCTGTACTTGGGCCCGAAATCAGGAACCCTCATGATGGTTCTGCCAAAATTTAAAAATGGGAAAAGTTCTGCCCCTGCCCCCCTCGCCCCCCACACACGGAATGGCCCCTCCTTCCTCTCGCGTGTAGCAAAACTGAAGTGTTTATTGATTGCCTCTTGTTTTCGTTTTTTACCTCTTCGCTTTTTTTGTGAGGATCCCGATGACACTACACGGCGGCGATAGGTGGGGGGACCGGAAAGCACAGACGCTGTAGGACTAATAACACGATACCAATCTGAATCCCACGGAGGGACGGAGATCTAACCAAGACCCAAGAGCGAGAACACAACACGTAATCCCCTAAAAACAGAACAAAAAGACCGGAATTCCAAAGGGCGCCGCTAATAACATGAGCATCGCCGGGTGGAATAAAGATGCCGGGATGATGAGGATGACGACGACTAAGGCACAATGAGAGAAAGAGGGGAAAGGGCGCCGCCAGGGAGACGTGTATATGGATGACAAGAGAAGCCGCCGGCCGCCCTCCCCTCGTCCTCCTTCCTGATATTGACATTTTTTCCAGTGAAGCGAATGGTCCAAATATCTGCCTTTTTACATGTGTGTCGGTAGCGCTGTGTTTCTCCCCCTCCTCTTCTCTCCCTCCTTTCCTCCTTCTCCCCCTCTCTCCTCTCTCCCTCTCTCTCTCTCTTTCTCCCTCTCTGCTCCAAAAACCCACCAAAACCCCCTTCACACGCACTCCGCTTCCCCCTTTTCCTTTCCTCTCTCTCTCATTTCCCCTCTTCGTGCGTTTTCTTCACACCACCGCCCTTTCCATCACCTATTCCTCTCTTACCCTCCCGCTCCTAGTGACCATTCCTTTATTGCAATTTCTTGAGCAGACTCGGGGTAGCCGAATAAGCGCTTGGTGCAGTTATTGGGGCAGGAAATGACCTCTAGATTGGAATTCCATCTGCGCGCTGCCGAGAAAGACAAGCGTTGGACCTTTTCAAAGATTCTAACCGTGGATTTCTGAGGAAGAGAGAGAGAGAGAGAGAGAGAGAGAGAGAGAGAGAGAGAGAGAGAGAGAGAGAGAGAGAGAGAGAGAGAGAGAGAGAGAGAGAGAGAGAGAACGTGATAAAAAAAAATATACATCTATCCAGGAATAAGAGGAGAAAAGTCATGAACGAGTGAGTGGTGTTGGAAAACAAGAAAATAAGAAAAAGGATCGGCGGGGTATAGTAAGTGAGGTGAGTTTTGGAAATTGAACGATTTACAGGGAAGAATCAGTGGCCATGTTGGGAAGGGAAAGGAGCGAAAAAGTAGGAGACAACGGAAAGTAAAGGAGGAAAAAGTGTGTTCAGAGAGAGAGAGAGAGAGAGAGAGAGAGAGAGAGAGAGAGAGAGAGAGAGAGAGAGAGAGAGAGAGAGAGAGAGAGAGAGAGAGAGAGGGTGGTAGGTGGCCGCGGGTCAGAACTTATGAAGGTAAATATTTTAAGGGGGTGTTGTTGTTGTTACTCGTCGTCTATGCCGTTGTCCTGCTTGCCTCTCTCTCTCTCTCTCTCTCTCTCTCTCTCTCTCTCTCTCTCTCTCTCTCTCTCTCTCTCTCTCTCTCTCTCTCTCTCTCTCTCTGCCAATCAATATATTCCTGTTATTAATGCAAAGCTGCCGTGAATCATTATGCAGCCACTTGTCACAAAGATCCCTGGCTGCCCAAAAGACCCATTATCGCCGCCTGGGTCGCTGTCAATCCCCGGAATATTCCTCCCGTCATCCTTAAAAGCTAAATGTTGTTTCGATTCAAAAACTGACCAAGCCCGGTATCAAAAATTTTACCCCGACTCGTAACTGATGCAAGACGTGGATCTCTGTCTCACCCTCACTCTCTCTCTCTCTCTCTCTCTCCTCTCTCTCTCTCTCTCTCTCTCTCTCCTCTCTCTCTCCTCTCTCTCTCTCCTCTCTCTCTCTCTCTGAAAGATTCCTACAAGTAATACCATTTAATACCGACGTTATTGTTATCAGCATCTCCTCCTACTGCTGCTGCTTCTCCTTCTGCTCCTTCTGCTGCGCCTCCTCCTCCTCCATGGTTCTCTAGTCTCAATCGGCAGCAGTGTCCCTCCCGCCCCAAGCTCCTCCCCACGGGTCATAACTCAGGTGTAAAGGCACTGTGATCTACCTTCATATACATATAGATTACACTCACACCTTAGGCTCCTGCTCCTCCTCCCCCCACCCCTCTCCACTACTCACTCCTCCCTATCCTCCTCCTCCTCCTACACCGCCAACCCTTCTCCCTTATTCCTCTTCACCTTGTTTCCTCTCCTCCTCCTCCTCCTCCTCCTCTTCCTCCTCTTCCTCCTCCTCTTGGTGATATACGTTTTCTCAACATTAGTTACATGAGTTTGTCTATTCGCTATCAATATTTTTTTCTCTTGTGTCTTAATATTTTCTTCCGAGATGCAAAATATTTTCTTTATTGACTGGTCCTCTTCTTTCTTCTGTTTAATTAAAGTTATCAATCAAAAAGATGACGTGTGGATTTAGTTCGTGATCTCATGAATCGCTTTAGTTGTCAGTTTCTATTTCATCGCATTCAGAAGGCTCAGGTTCTTTCTGCTGCCATGTTTTCTGCTGCCTCGCTCTTGTCTTTGTCGGGGCTCAAGGGCGGCTCGCGTCGTGCTGGCCGTTTCTTGTTACTGCTCGGTAATGTTTCGCCGACTCTCCTCATCGTTACTGTTGCTGCCGAGTCTCTATATCCTCCCGTTGCAGCGGAGTATTGTGAGTCTTCTGGCGGCGCCGCGTAGCTCTCCATTCCTTCGTCAGCAGAGGCGGGAGTGAGAGTGTCCCACTTCTGCTATTTATTTCCGAAGTAAGGTTCTTTCATTTCCGTGCTGCTGTATCAAGTTTCGAAGCGTTTTTGTCGTTCAGCGAAGATGATTTGCTGTCTCTCGCTCCCCACGTGAGCCTTTCAGAGCCTGAAGACGGAAATGGAAAGTCTTATTATGTAAAACTCTCGTTCTCGCGCGCCTACTGAGCTAGGGTCGCCACGCCCCCTGTATTTCCCGCGCCCCCACGAGAGGCGCTCCGGCCTCCTGCTTCACGGGATTATCGATCAGGTTATGCCAGGCTCCGGGATATATAAAAAATTCACTCAAAAGAAAGGACTTTCCTGTGTGGTTTAGGAACTTTGTGACGCTACCCCCGCCCCGTCCGCCTCCCCTGCATGGGATGGCCTCAACGGACGCCATTGCGCAGGCTTCCATCTCGGCGCGATGGAAAAACTCATTGGAAATTCCTCAGATATTAGTTGTCTTTAGCTTCCTTGCCCCGCCAGGCTATTGGAATCAATATTAAAAGTCGACCGTAACAGGAATGCGATTAAGTGCTGAAGATGGTGTTTAATATTGGAAGCTCAAAGGCCCTAAGCCACGCGCAAGTCCGAGGGCGATTTTAACCCTTAGTATATCTTCTCTTAAGGAGGAATGGCCCCTCATCGGCGGGGCGGACTATGCGAGGAATATCCCAGGCACCAAAGCCAATATAGAAGCATCAGAAGGTGGACAGGGAGCGGTATTGGATCCTACCTCTTTATTCGGAAGTCTCTCTCGGCCCAATATCAAACAGGGGCTATCGTTTCATCACCCCGCTGTCACTGCTATCCAGAAGATGCTGCAGGGGCGCCGAGGAGAGGGTAGAGACAGGGCACTGCTGACGGGGTGACGGAGCTCAAGCGTCCTCCCAAGTGTCACGAAGGGCGTGGAAGGGCGCGATGTGAGTTGTATAGCGAACTTTCGTGAGGTTATGGGATTATTGATTAATGTTATGGGAGGATGGTTATGTGTGTGTCCGTGTGTGTGTATGTGGCGGAGGGAGAGAAGGAAGAGTAAGAGAAACATGGAAGAGGAAGATGCAAAGCAGGAAGAGAAGGACAAAAGGAAGAGAGGACAAAAGAGACAGGAGATATGGAATGAAAAGCTGGTAATGTGGCAAATGAAGATGAAGGATATGTAAAGAGGATCTGGTGGCTGCTCCCGGCAAACAAATAACAAAACACTGTGTAAGGGAGGGATCGTCTGGACAACCAAACAACCACACTAACAAAAAATATAAAAAAAAAAGAGATCATAAATATAGGAAACAAGAAAGAAGATACAAATATACGAAGAAAATTATGTAAAAAATATGACAAACAAAAATATGAAGAGAAAACAAAACAAATATAAGAAAAAGAAAGACGAGGAGAATATAATAACAAACAAACAAAAAAAAAAAACATGAAAAACAACAAATTTATGACACAAAAAAAACACAAAAATATCAAACATACCAAACAAGAAACACACTTAAACACAATAAAGAAAAAAAAATCAGCCTAACTTAAATGTAAAAAAAAATAAATCAATAAAAAATACAAAAAAACACAATAATAAAGATAACTCACATCTTAAGAGAAAAAAAAAAAAAATCCCCAAAAAAACTCACAGGATCAGAAATGCGCAGCGCCGTGAACTGATTAAAGACGCGCATGACCACAGGACAGAGAAGTCTACTTAAGTCTTACCTGTAACCTGAGAGACGGGAGGCGCTTCTGTTTGGCGGGCACGGTAACATAAAACGGTGAAAATATCTAACCTTGATTACAGATCGTATCAAACGCCCTGGGTGGCCGACCATTGTTGTGGGAGAGAGAGGAGCGGTGAAATATGAGGGGGTTATTTTTTGCTCTTTTTTTTTCCTCTCTCTCTCTCTCTCTCTCTCTCTCTCCTCTCTCTCTCTCTCTCTCTCTCTCTCTCTCTCTCTCTCTCTCGTCTCTCTCTCTCTCTCTCTCTCTCTCTCTCTCTCTCTCCTCTCTCTCTCTCTACTTGAAGTGGGAACGAAGATCAGGTCGTGAAACCTACCAAGTTCATCTCTAAAATCCAAAGAAATACATACCTGAGGAGTGGCGTTACAGGTGTGTGTGTGTGTGTGTGTGTGTGTGTGTGTGTGTGTGTGTGTGTGTGTGTGTGTGTGTGTGTGTGTGTGTGTGTGTGTGTGTGTGTGTGTGTGTGTGTGTGTGTGTGTGTGTGTGTGTGTGTGGGTGTGTGTGTGTGTGTGTGTGTGTGTAGCGCTCAACACCGTGGGAACTCTCATAAAACACTAGCCTCTTGTTTTCCTCACCCACCAAAACATGCAATTTCCCTCTCTCTCTCATCTCTCTCGTCTCTCTCTCTCTCTCTCTCTCACTCGCTCTCTCATCTCTCTCTCTCTCTCTCTCTCTCTCTCTGCTTTTCTCTCTAATTTAAGAATACATGATGGCTCCACATTAATCATTCTCTGCACTCACATCCACATCCACTGTCCACTCATCGCCTCACATCCACTTATCCTTGACATCCTTCCCGTCCCTCACCTTGCCACAGCTCACTCCACGCTTACTCATCCACTCTCACCCACATCTGCCCTTACTCCACCCAGTCCCTCATCCTTCACTCCCACCTCTCACAGCCTCACACTCCTAATCCACAGCCGCAGCCTCTCACAATATTAAGGACAATGTTTCGAGTTGTTAGTCCATTTTATTACCCCATGAATTTGCTATCAATTGTGATATGCTGGAGTTCTCGGTCTTTTTTCCTCTCCCTCTGTACATTAGGCGCGTTGGTTAAGGTGCTTCAATTAAGATAAAGGTACAAATATGTGCTGAGTTTCATGTCTGAGGTACATGTACGAGCACCACGTCTTGCTTATATAGAGAAGCTAATCTTGTGGTGCGGTACTGATGCGTATAGTGTGTGTGTATCATGTGTGAAGCTGCGAGGACGTACACACACACATACACCGGACACTACACATACAGCACACTCACACATACACCTGCGACTCTCACATAAAGTATACACACACACACACACATAAACGTACATACACACACATAGCACTGACATTCACACATATATTGATACAACTTCACCTGGCACCTGCAACTCTCACATAAAGTATACCTGCGGCCACCTGTCTGTCCGGGTCCACCTGCCGCCCACCTGGCTGGCTGAGCGGGACTGGTGCACCGTCGCCGCCACCTTTGCCATGTAATAGAGCGAGAATTTAGTAGTGTGTGTGTGTGTCTGACGAACGTAATATCCAGGGTCCGGGAGTGGCGTGACAGCTGCTGGGATACGGCTCAGAAATATCCCTTTAATCTTTGTTTTCATTATGGCTCACGTTTCTCCATTCCCACACAGGTAAGCGTGCTGGCCGGGCGGCGGAAACACTGGAGGAGGGAGAGAGGGAGAGCGGAGGGAGGACAAAAGTGGACTTGGGTGTTGCCTGCGCTACCTGTGAGTAATGGTCCTCCTACCTGCTAATATGGGGTTACCTGACGCGCCTCCCCCAGGATATTCCTCGGAGGGGATTCTGGGGCGCGTGAGTCTGCTCTTTCCACCTCCGTCAGGCGGCGCGCAGGCAGCGGCGGCTCAGGGCGAGGTCAGAGTGTTGTGGATAGGATTTCCCCCCACAAAAGTCTCATCAAGTCAGCCATGAAAGGGTAACCTGATCCCTACGTATTGTTTTGTTTCCTTCCTGTCACAAAAAAAGGCACCAACAACAACAGCAGCACTCCTGTTTTCCCCCCGACTTTTTTTCTTTTTCTTCCTTTTTTTCGGTTTTCCTCATTCCCCCGCATTGTCGGAGGGCGGCCGTGCCTCCTGCAGCCAGCCGGATTAGGTTTTTGTAGCGCAGCCCGGCAAACATTAGGTAATTGAAGGGCAGATCTTTATCTTAATTAATCTTTGCACAGTAAATAACACCCGCGAGTGTAATGCCCTCAAGAGAAGGGAGGTAGATTAATGTTATATAAAATTCAATAACATCACCCAACGTTACCTCGACCTCTACCTCCAAGCTTTGAGACCACACGGGGCTCCGATACCCTGGGGCGCGTGGCGGGGCTCGGGTACACGGCCCCACGCCCCCCGGCCCCGCCCTCACAGCCCGCCGCCTACCGGGAACTCCACCGGTCTAATTATCGAGGTCGACCGGACTGACGAAACTCATACGGCTTTTGATTAAGTCGAGTATTGTTCGCGCTAGAAACATGTCGGGCCAGATTATGTGCGCGGCGACAAGACGGTCCTCGGCGCGGGCGGAGCCTTGGGTTGACTTTCCCGTAGCCCAGGCGGGAGTGTCGACCTTGGGGCAGGGCGGCGCGGGGCAGGGCGGGGCGGGGCTGGCCTGCTGGCTTCTGGAGAGGCCTTTGTGATTAATGCTGTTAATTTTATATGAGCTGGTCATTGTGAAGCTGTTTTAGATTGAAAAAAAAAAACATAACAATTCGTGATTGGTAATTAATTTTCGTATATAATAAGTTTGATATAATTAAAAGCTGCGAGGGCTTGGCGCCTGTAGTACGGGCTTACGCTGTGATTAATTTATATTTATTGTAGCTGTACAAAAATGCGCATAATTGTTTTATTATATTGACATAGTTTGTTCTACACTCAAGTTTAATCGAGTTGCACACGTGGTTTATTTGACATTTGTCTACAAACTGTGTGACCTACAATTATCAAAACATTTATTCCGTTTTATTTTGACCAGGAAGGCAAAATATTCTCTTATTGGATCCAGCCTTCGTTCATTCGTTCGTTCGTGAGAGAGAGAGAGAGAGAGAGAGAGAGAGAGAGAGAGAGAGAGAGAGAGAGAGAGAGAGAGAGAGAGAGAGAGAGAGAGACGTAGGTGACGACGACCAATAGGCAGCGTCTGTATACATCTAACAGACGCAGAGAGGGCGGGGCTAACTGACTTAAAAGCTCAGCAACCAATCAATCTGAATTACTTTTGTGACGCGCCGACAACATCCAGTGATATTTCATTCTCACCATGAGGCAATTACCGTGTGTGTGTGTGTGTGTGTGTGTGTGTGTGAGAGAGAGAGAGAGGAGGGAGGGGGATAGGAGGCGACCAGCGATTGAGCACAAAAGAACAAAAAATATTAAAAAAGAGAACATGAGGGTAACGAGTATGGTCTTGAAAAACACCAGCCTCATACTGCACCCTAATCCTGCTTCAACATCTACCCAATCACGAGGAGGCACCGTAAGCGGCTCTCGGCGTGCCATAGACTCACCGTAACTCTGGCCCCCAATCACCACACCAATCAGAACTAGTCAGTGTACAAGGGGGGGACTGCGGTATCTCGTGGATCAAGAATGAGCCGGTGGAGCCAATACATCAGCCCAATACAGAGACGGTGGGGATGGTTGGTGCTCGTATGATCACCAGAACTCAATATCCAATCAGACTCGACGTATGATTGGTTGTTAAGGAAAGGATTTGCTATGCTTCTCTGTTCAATAGCCAATTAACTAAGTGAGCGTATTGGCGAGGTCTGCCCGCCTCTGCCTGCTGCCTCTGCCTCTGCCTCCTCCCCGCCGCCCTCGTCTCCCGCCCCTGATGCTGAGGCAGAGGGAAAGGCGAGGTGAAAGGGTGGATGAATAGCAACTGCACTGCACGTCAAGCTCCGCCGCAAAGTTGCAATTAAAAGCCTACACAAGGATGGTTTCCGTAGAGAGGCAAGATGAGTGGCAAGAGAGAGAAAATATGAGGAAATAAAACTACTGCTATAAAATCTCTTTAATTACAGGCCTGAACCGTGAAGTCCCCATTAAAAGCCTGCACAAGGATGGTTTGTGTAGGTAGGTCTCTGAGGCAAGATTACCAGGAGGAAGGAACAGATTGAAAGATTAACTTAAAAGCGACGGAACAATCGGATTAAATGGCACATTGATAACATGGAAAACGAAAGACACAAAAAATGACAATAAAACACTGACAGACATAAATGTTGTTTCTGTAGAAGTAAAATAGAAAGAAAAAAGAAAGCAAGTAAAGAAAAGGTTAACAAAAGTGTCCTTTCCGTATGATGAAGAATCGAAATAAAGAGAACGACAGGAGACAATGCATGCAAATACTGAACAAAAATGATTCCTTGGAGATTAAAAACTAAAAATAAATAAAAACAACATTGCTAGGCCTAAGCGACATGGCGTCCGGCCCTGCGTCACTCAAGCTCAAACGGTGAACAAATACAATTAATGAATGCATGAATGGAATGTCTCTGATTACTTTTGGCGTTTCAGTATTTGTTATCCATTTAGAAGTTAATTATGTTGTCGTCAAACATGGCGGTGTACAAACAGGCCTTCATGTTTCCCCGTGTTTGTGGTACTAATATGCCAGATGACCCGAGTATCGAGCCTACACACACACGCGCACACACCTACACACACACACACACACACACACACACACACACACACACACACACACACACACACACACTCCAGTCTATTTATTCATTACTGTCAAATATTCCCTAGCCTCTATAACGGAAATATAAGTAGGTTATTATATATTTTTTTCTAATCATATCAGTGTCTTTTCCGAGTCCTCGATTACATATTTCTCCTCCATGCTCTCTCTCTCTCTCTCTCTCTCTCTCTCTCTCTCTCTCTCTCTCTCTCTCTCTCTCTCTCTCTCTCTCTCTCTTCTTTCACGCCTGCCTTCTGCTTCTCCATCTGCTTCATTCCCTCTCCTTCTCCCTCCTTTACTCCCCTCTTTGCCTCCATTCTCTCTATTCCCTTCTCCCCTCTTCTCTCTCCCTCTCCCTTCTCTCTCCCTCCCCTCCCTCACCCCCTCGGAGACTCAGTGTCCTGTGTTAATGAAGTGGTGAAATACCAATAATAAACAATCCCTAACCCGCAGCCGCTCCTCCTCCTCCTCCTCCTCCTCCTCCTCCTCCTCCTCCTCCTCCTACTTCCCTCAACCCTCCTTCATGTCCCTCCCAGCCTTTCTCTTCCCTAACTCCTCCCCTCCTTTCCTTCACCCCCTTTCCCCCCCTCCCTCCTCCTCCTCCTCCTCCTCCTCTCCTCCTCCTCCTCCTCCTCCTCCTCCTCCTCTTCCTTCTCTTCCTTCTCCTGGGGTCCCACTTCAACCCCCACTTCCCTCCCTCCCTTACTTGCTTCTCATTTCCTCTCCTGCTCCCTCCCTGCATCCCTCCCTCCCCGTCCTCCTCCACTCACTCCCTCGCTCTCTCTTTCTCAGTCTTCCTCTTTCGCTCTTTCCCTTGTACTTCTGGAGAGCTTTCCCCCAACAGAAAGGCATAAAAGAAGGAGAAACTGCATAGGAAACAGAGAACCCGAGAACCATCACCCCTCTTCCTCCTCCTGCTGCTGCTTTTCTCCAACCCTCCCTTCCTTCCTTCTCTCCCTCTCTCTCTCTCTCCGCCGGGAGGGTTACGGCAAGCCCTTAGGTCTCCTGCTAATATATCGCAATGGCTTGCATACCTACCCACGAGATGTTTCAGGAATGTAATATTAGCTCTCGACTTGATCGTAGTGCAGCTCGCTGATATTAGGGTAGCGTCCATCAGGCCGTGTTGAGTTTAATAAAGCCCCCCCACAGCCAGCTCACTGTCCACTACCGCCACGATATTAAACTTGCAATATTAAGCGGGTGTATTACCTTCTCTGCCCCCTTGCTCCCTCCCTCCCTCTCTCTCCCTCTCTCTCTCTCTCTCTCTCTCTCTCCCTCCCTCCCTCTCTCGCTCTCTCCTACTGCGGCTCCTCCTCCTCCTCCTCCTCTTCTTCCTCCTTCCGAGTCCGACTCCTCCACCACCTCCATCTCCTATTTCTCATACTTCTCTCTCTTCCTCCTCCTATTCCTCCTGCTCTTTCTACTCCTCTACTTCTCCACCATCTCCTATTCCTCCCTCCTCAACGTTCTACAACTATTACACTTCCTTTATCTCCTCCTCCTCCTCCTCCTCCTCCTCCTCCTCCTCCTCCTCCTCCTCCCACTACTACTACTACTACCACTACTACTACTACTACTAATACTACTACAGCTCGTCTTCCTGCTTATGTTTATCCTTCTTTGTGAACAGTATAAACAAAAGAACAGGATGATAAATTAAAAGGAGTAAATAATGCAAATGAGGCACAGCAATGTAATGTCAAGGGAATCAGTTCAACTTTGTAATATGTATTTTTAGAAGATCAAAGCATGGGAAAGAAAAAGAAATAAATAGAAAGGAATTATGTAGTAATAAATAGTGACTGAGTACCAGAAATTTAAAAAACTATTGTGTGTTAAAGAAAGAAAGAAAAAGGAGAGAGAAAAAAAAAAGAAAGTATTATGAAGATCTGAACGTTGCTTGTGAATTACTTGACTGTTTCTAAATATTTCGTTCCTTTTCTTAATAATGAACCGACGGTACACTTTTTTTGTTTCCTTTTCTTTCTCTCTAATTCTCTCTCCTCGTCACACTTCATTGCGTTCACCACGAGTGCCTTGCGTTGCTCAGTACTCCTTCTCTTACTAATTATAGAAAACTGATCATCACAAAGCAAACATTAAGCTTATTATACTTACATTTGCATACGAACACCCACCCTCACCCTCACACACACACACACACACACACACACACACACACACACACACACACAGTAAGATCCGTGACACGCCTCGCTGCCTCACAATCATGTACACAAGCTTATTTATGTATGTGCGTTGTAGTAGAACCGCTGGGAACTTTCTCCCTTCCAAAGAATGACGCCTACACACACACACACACACACACACACACACACACACACACACACACACACACACACACACACACACACACCGTTAGTCTTACCTTCACATTACCTTCAAGAGACGAGAAAGGTAAATCTTAATGCGAATTTTACTGTAAACTTTCCAATTCGATTTGTTTTTTACCTTCACCTCAAATTTAAAGACAAGTTTTAGCAGGAAATTATCAAGAAACCTTCCTTTTTTTTTTCCCATTTACTCCACAATCAAGGATAATTATGAGTTTCTGAATGAGTATTGGAATTTTCTACTCGTCTCTTCAGGGAGTGGGTTGTCTAATAGGAGCCTTACTTAGCCTTTACTGAATGCCAAAGGGTCCGCGTCTTCAGCAGTTTTCTCAGTAAATTTTAATCCGTTCATTTATCAAAGAGTCCAAAAAGATTCTGTCAGACTTTCTAGATAGCAACAGCGGTCATTTCTCATTTTCCTTTGTTATTTAGGGTGGTTGAGAGAGAGAGAGAGAGAGAGGAGAGAGAGAGAGGAGAGAGAGAGAGAGAAGAGGAGAGAGAGAGGAGAGAGAGAGAGAGAGAGACCCAATCAGTCCTACGTAATAAAAAATAAAGTCAATAATTATCCTGTAACAAGTAAACAATACGTGCGAGAGAGAGAGAGAGAGAGAGAGAGAGAGAGAGAGAGAGAGAGAGAGAGAGAGAGAGAGAGAGAGAGAGAGAGAGAGAGAGAGAGAGAGAGAGAGAGAGAGAGGTCTTGGCGGTGTGTCGTCGAGAGGAAAATAAGAAGAAAATAAGAGGGACGCAGGATATTGAAGCGCTTACCAATAATATAAACAATTTCCTCCACGGGCCTCCTTCGCCCTGCCCACGTCGCCGCCCGGGAGGAGCCTCGAGGTCCTTACGGGAGACTCTTCCAGGGAGACACACGGGGCCGCAAATATTGACCCGTGTCGGCCCTATCATTAATACCATAGCTACCCCCTAAAATGACCTATAAAACAGAAATTGAACTATTGTAAATAAGGTTCCCGCTCTTGTCCAATAAAAGAGGCATTGTGTGAGGCGTAGGCTTGGGAGAGGGAGAGGGTGAGAGGGGAGAGGGATGGAGGGAGAGGAGTGATATTGAGCACGGGCTGGCGGGCTGTGGTGGACGCTCGGACCCCAACAGTGAATGCTGCTGCCAATATGAGAGCGCTCAGAGGAGGGGCGCCAAGCCTTACCCTCGCTCTCTCCCCTCTTGGATCCCTTACTCTCTCACTCACTCTCCCTCCGAGTAAGAGCCGTGGGGTTCTGTTTCTTCAAGGCAACGGACACGAGTCAGTAGCGCTTAATTAATGAATAGCAAGTTTTTATGAGTGATCTGCAGGAAGATTTAGTTTCTATGTTTTTTATCCTTCACTCTCGCCCTTATAAAAAAAAAACGCTGGTGTCTGTTTCCCTACGTCAACACGGACAGGACTCAGTAACACTTAATTAATGAATATCGTCTTCGCATGATTTAAAGGAGGTTACATTTCCTTCCTTACTTCCTGATTGTTTGGGATCTTCATTTCCCGTCGGGCTCTTGAAGTGAACACATGCAGGAATCTCTACACCCGCTAAATGAATCAAGTTTGAACAGATGGTCTAAAAGGAGGAGGCTGCGTTTCGTCCGTTCTTCCTTACCCTCTCTCTCTCTCTCTCTCTCTCTCTCTCTCTCTCTCTCTCTCTCTCTCTCTCTCTCTCTCTCTCTCTCTCTCTCTCTCTCTCTGGTGTCTATTTATTCATCACAGCACAGACACAAGTACCCGCTACCACATAATGAAGTTCTAACTCGTGTATTTTCAAGGAGGCTGCGTTCATCCTACTTTTTTAATCCCTCACTCTGTCATCTTCTTTCCTCCTTTCGTGGGTTGCTATTTATTTAAGTCAACAGAACACAGACACGAATACTCATCACACTAATGAATCGAGTTCTAGCTCATTCTAGAAGGAGGCAGCGTTTGGTTCATCCCTTCCTAGTTTTTTAATCCTCACTGTATCACCCTCTCTCTCCCTGCTGTCACCCTCCCTCTCCTTTCTGCTTATCCAAGTCAACAACACAGACACCAGCACCTCACCACGTAATGAATCAAGTTCTAACTCACGGTCTAGGAGGAGGCGGCGTTTGGTTCATCCCTTCTCGCCGAAACTCAAACCACCTCCCGCGGCGGAAAATAATAAAACCTTTCCCGTTCGTAGTATACTCTCCGAAAATCGCGGCGAGAACCTGGATGAGGAATTCGTAGTGGATGTTTAATAATGCTTACCCCGTGGAGAGCTCAGATATGAGGAACTAATCTCCTTATTTCCTACTGTGAGGGGGCCACAAGGGAGAGGATTGAGCGAGGTGGAGTCTGGCGGAGGAGTAAGTTATGAGGAAGGTGGGATAAACACTTTGCTACTCCCAGATTACAGCAGAGAAAGGCGCCCTTGTATTGCTATGGCTGGCGGAGGGATCAGACCGAGAGGTGATGAGAGAAGGAAATTAGGTCTTAGGGGAGGTAGTGGCCGAGTTTATGGGGGGCGGAGGATCAGGGAGGGGAAGATGGAAAGGCTGAGGGAGGCACGAGTATACACACTGAACGAAAAGCGAAGGGAGATGAAAAACGAAGATAAAAGAGCGAAATGAGATAACAAGAACATGCAGCTGATGGACGGAGGCGGGGAAGGGGGGAGGGGGAGGAGCAACTTTTTTCCCAAGCAATCTGGAAGCAAAGTATTATGATATTGCGTGGTATTTACGGCGTAATGCCTGAAAACCTGCTCCGGAATATCAGTAAATACTGTTTAGGGGAGAGATACAACCCTGGGCGATGTGGAGCTGCAGCCGCGGAATGAGAAATCTTATACATGCCATAATTAGTTAGCTTTTCTTACGCCCACACTGGTTATGAAGTGGGAATTAAGAGCGCGGAGCAGTCCCGGAGCAGTGCGCACCTTAACAGATCTAAAATTGATGTGTATGCCCTATGACACGCTCGTCTTAACTCCTTCACTACCACGGCGTTGAGTTTGTTTAATTCTGCGTCAATAGAGGATTTTATGAAGCTATCGATGGCATGTCTTGTACTGGAGGAGTTAAAAATCATCTGTTTTATCCACCCCATTATATCTATATTGACTCTCCTGACCAACTGGTGATCGCATAAGTTTGGAAGTTGATGGTATTAGTGAACGGGATAACAGCTCTAAGAATGAGGCTTATGTTGTGTTGAAGAGCTGCGCAGACTGGGAATAAAATGGATTTTTAAAACTAGAAATTAAGGTGATGTGTTGAAGCGTAGCGCAGATTTGATACAATGCACATCTTAACTATAAAAAAAAGTAGATCAATATTGTGTAAAAGCGCAAAATGGGAACCGTGCGCATTTATAGGATCTAAAAGAAAGGCAAATGGTACAACAGCGCAGATTTAACACTTGCACAAATTATGAACTACAAAAACTAACAATGAGACATGCTGGGTGGTGCGCTTTCTGGGAACGTTAGTGATAAGTTGGAAGCCCAGCGCAGGTTAGGTAAGAGCGCAGCGCAATGTAAGGAAAGGAGTTGAGTATCACATTTCTCAAGCTTCAAGGAGACGAAAACTTAAACCGCAGACAAAAATGACGCAAGATAACAACAAGGTGTACACGCCAGGTAACCCATACCTGACCCGTTTGGACCCTGCACTAAAAAAAAAAAAAAATTGAAAAAAAAATGAAAAAAAGGTGAATGAAATATAAAACCTCACAACACGTCTCGTTCACTTCACGACTACTCCCACCGCACGATTTCTCTTTATACATATTTCCTTTCACACTTTTTTCCCCTCCCTCTCACTGCCTTTCACATGGTGGCGTAGAGTGTCGCTATGTGTCAAGGTGTGTTTGAGGACTCTGTTGTGCCGCGGGGGCTCAATGTGTCCTTCCCGCCGTCCCCTCCTGAATAATCTTCTTAAAGGCCGGGCCTAAATTTAATCCACAACAGCCAGCTATTCACACACGAGACTCCGGCGCGTCAGACCATAAGACACTGCGCCAAAAACCCGCTGGACTTTCAACACCTGAGAACCGAGAACCTATCTCCTCCTCTGCCTCTTCCTTCTCCTTCCCTTCCTCATCCTCCTCTTCCTTTCTATCACCTCCATTCCTTCGTCTTAGTCCTTTTCCTTCGCCTTTCTTTCCTCGTACTCCTGACCTCCCTATCCTTTATATTCTCTTCTTCCTCCCTTTCCTTCTCTTCCTCCCGAAATCGCCCTCGTCCCTGCCCTCCTCCCTGTCCTCCTCTTCCTTCCGACCATCGCCTCATCTTCCTCGTCCCGTAAAGCCCTTTCCTCCTCTTCCTTCTTAACTCCACCTCTTCCTCGTCTTTATGTCCCTTTCCTCCTCCTCTTCTTCCTGCGCCTCCTCACTCCAAGACACAGAAGCTAAACGGTGCACTATAAATATAACTAGCCTCTGAGTCAGCGTGTGAAGCCTCTTACAAACCTAAGCGTCGGTGCTCCACAAGGCTTCGACGGCAGAACTCTTCGAAATATCATCCGTGAGCCAAGAGCCGGGGACTTTTTCACAGTGGCGCCTCGCTGCCGTGGCTCCTAAGACGATATACGGATCTGGACGGCTCGAATCCCTTTTTACTTAGCGATTACAGCTTCTGATTTCATGTAGTTCCTATTAATGGGTGGCTACGGAAGGTTGGATTACGTGGAGGTTAAAACACAGAGGGGAGGGAGGGAAGAGAGGGAGGGCACTTGATACTTTTAAAAACGAAATGGTCTGTGCGGCTTTAGCTCAGAGTCCGGTGAAGGGAGTGAGGGAGAGAGTGAGGGTGGTGGGGAGATGGAGTTTTTGGGAGGGTGAGGGACACGTGAGGGGCAGGGAAAGGGATGCAAGGAGGGTGCGAGAGTGAGAAAGGGACTGAGAAACAAATATTCGGCCTGTAATCGATCAGTATATGGAGGAGAGAAAGAGAGGCAGATGACATGGTGTAAGCCGTAATCAAAGCACAAGTCGGGAAGAAAAGAGGGAGAGAGTGAGAGAAACGGAGAAAGAGTGACGAATACAGAGGCACAGAAGAACAAGAGGTATAGCCCATGATACCAAAACCTAACCTGTATTTAATTAAGGACAAATATCAGGGACAGCAAGAGACAAAGAGGGGGAAAGAGATTACGAGAGAGGAAAAGAATGATAAATACGGCAGCACAGGGGAGGACAAGAAGTAAATAAACCCCATAACACGGGAGCACAAGCTGTATTTAGTTGAGGCCTCCAGCAGCATCAAGACATTCTAGTAAAGCCATTGGAAGCGCGAGCGGCTGTGCACTGCCAACCATCAACAGTCGGGGCAACGAGGCAACAGGAGCGGTAGCAATAACAGCATTAACAGCAGAGGCAAAAGCAACATTAACAGCGCCAGCCGCATATTAATAAAGGGGCATTAAGGGTGTAGAAGGCGGCGCAGAGGTGGCCGACGCTCCGAGGACTCTCCCTCCAACCCGGCAATAAACTGCACGGAAGGCAATCGACCGACTCTGGGGGAAGATTTGCAATAATATCCGGCTCCCGTCATGTTGTGTGTGCGGCCTGCGACAGAGCTTGCAACAGAGTGTGCAATATTAGACACGAATCTCTCCCGGCCCCTCTCCTCCTCCTCCTCCTCCTCCTCTCCCCTCACTTCTCTCTCTCTCCTCTCTCTCTCTCTCTCTCTCTCTCTCTCTCTCTCTCTCTCTCTCTCTCTCTCTCTCTCTCTCTCTGCGCCTTCCTACCCCACCCCCACTCAGATGTCTCGCTCGCCTGCCTTTCTCTCTCTCTCTCTCTCTCTCTCTCTCTCTCTCTCTCTCTCTCTCTCTCTCTCTCTCTCTCTCTCTCTCTCTCTTGTAATTGTGGGGAAAAACCTAATATATAAGGCATAAATAACCAGACTTGTTGTTCTTTTTATAACGCTGTTCATTTCTTTCTGGTCCTTGTTTTGTACATTTAATTTGCTTCCTTCACTAAATATATTTGGCGTGTGATGCTGTGTGTGTGTGTGTGTGTGTGTGTGTGTGTGTGTGTGTGTGTGTGTGTGTGTGTGTGTGTGTGTGTGTGTGTGTGTGTGTGAGAGCTGATGATAGGACGCCAGACTATCCTATCGAATTCCTTCCTCTCATTTTTTTTGCTTTCCTTTAGTTTTCATCTCAACCCAACTTTCCTTTCTCCTCCCTGTCTGTCTGTCTCCCTCCCTTCCTCTCTCACGCCTCTCCACCCACTCTCCCACACCCTCCCTCTCCCACTCGCTCTCACCACCTGCACCAACGGCAATCTGTTCTCCTAGGCAATGCTTCCCACAAAAACTCATACAAGGGGGTAACCTAAACATATAAATTTCCGTGGAAGCGAAATTAGTTTTTCCATTTTCCTTTTCTAATATCGCGGGGATGAGACACGAACGGACCAAATGAAACTCAGCCCCGAGGAATATTGGCCCTTGGGAGTGGGTGTCTGAGAGGCGAGGTTTGCGGGCCGAGAGAGTAGGGATATTTTTCATCTCCTCTGTGGCTGGCTATAGGAAGAAGTTTGTAAAACAATATCTACAAAAAGGGAGAGGAGGAGGAGGAGGAGGAGGAGGGAGGAGGAGGAGGAGGAGGAGGAGATGTAGGAGGTGGAGGAAAAGAGAGGACAGAGAAACAGCAGGACAAGAGGAAGAACTGTTAGGAGAAGGGAGGAGGGGGGAGCTGGACGTGTTGAGGAGGAGGAGGAGGAGGAGGAGGGATACAAACAACAAATAAATATCAAGTCCCAGGAGTACCATGTGACAGGGAGTGGTTGGTGATAGGAGTTAAATTATTTCTGTGACTGGAGGTAATATTGGCCGGATTACCTCACCTTCCTCCTCCTCCCCCTCCTCCTCCTCCTTCCCTTCCTCCTCCTCCTCCCTCCTTTCTTCTCACTTTAGTTGTTGTTGGCAGCAGTTGTGATAATGATATTTGTAATTATTTGCTTATTTTTTTTTTTAACTTTGGTGCTCTCTCTCTCTCTCTCTCTCTCTCTCTCTCTCTCTCTCTCTCTCTCTCTCTCTCTCTCTCTCTCTCTCTCTCTCTCTCTCTCTCTCTCTCTCTCTCTCTCTCTCTCTCTCTCTCTCTCTCTCTCGCGGTAGGTACTTTGTTTTGTCTTTGTAGTTTTTTTCCCTCTCTTCGTTCCTTGTGTGTGTGTGTGTGTGTGTGTGTGTGTGTGTGTGTGTGTGTGTGTGTGTGTGTGTGTGTGTGTGTGTGTGTGTGTGTGTGTGTGTGTGTGTGTGTGTGTGTGAGTACGGACAACAAAAATAAAGTACATTTATACCGTAACCTAATCTGAACCACACCCCGCGCACCACACCACCACACCACCACACCACCACAGACCCTTGACCCTTGCACCACACCACAAACACGGCCAAAGCCCCACCAACACCACCACCACCACCACCACCACCACCACCACCACAGACATCATCACTTCCCCGCCACGCCTCCTCTTGGGTCTTGGCATAAAAAAACACGTAAAAACTCGTAGAAAAAGGTAAAAATAAAGCCCTCAAAGGCATGCCACTGAAATCATGGATGGGCCACATATTACAACGGACGATTATGGCGCCGCATTAATCCCTCCACCTCTTATTAAAGTAATTATCATTATGAGGAATTTAAGAAATGCAATTTACTATGTCATTTGCGATCTTACTGTACGGCAAAAAGAGAGAGAGAGAGAGAGAGAGAGAGAGAGAGAGAGAGAGAGAGAGAGAGAGAGAGAGAGAGAGAAACAAGAATAAAAAGCGTTCTCATATTAGCGTCCAGACCAGAATAATGGGTGGTGTTCATCATCATCATCATCATTCCTCTCTCTCTCTCTCTCTCTCTCTCTCTCTCTCTCTCTCTCTCTCTCTCTCTCTCTCTCTCTCTCTCTCTCTCTCTCTCTCGTATCACCCATTTCCTCCCCACAATCTCTCTCCTTCCATTTCCTTCTCTCCCTCAATTCTTCAAACTTCCTCTTCCTTTCACTTCTCTCTCCGTGGCTATTTCAACTTCCTCTCTCTCTCTCTCTCTCTCTCTCTCTCTCTCTCTCTCTCTCTCTCTCTCTCTCTCTCTCTCTCTCTCTGGCATTATCGCTGATGACTGAACCCACTCCTGGCAACTGGCGGAGCTTTTTCTCTTCTCTTTAATGAGCGACAGTAGCTTCACTAAGTGTTGTGTCAGTGTTTATCGATAATCCAGCAGAGCCTCAGGCCAATCATACCCCCCGACGCGTTTCCCGCTGAAAATTGGCGTGAGTGCGTTCAATCAGCGCTACGTGTTCTCCGTTAGTCACTTTTTGCAGAGATGGAATATAAAAAAACTTGTATCTTGCCCCAGTATTTTGAAATGCTTTGCCCTCTCACCACGGCTATTTACAAGAGCCTCAGAGATGACCAGCTTGGTTCTCAATAGTGTTCCTCCTGGTAATAATGTAGAAATGTTGTTAATCTCACACTAGAACTATAAAAATACCATTAAAAACCCGTGCAGCTTCGCGTTGAATGAATTGGGGGATGCAGCGCAGTGTTCATGAATGCAGTCCCTTCTTTTGCATTCGCTTATAACAACATGGACGCAAAAGGGATCCAGACACATTCAGATCACAAAGTTAAAATGTATAAGGAGTCTATGATAAATCCTGGAAAATTAACGGAGCCGAGAAGTCGATGCCAAACGTGGAAGGCAAAATAGTCCTGGAGGTGACGAACAAGATCCCTGACGAGAGGCGCCACGCGAGACTGGATCCCACAAACAGGAAATCAGAACCTTTGCTCTCTATAGGCCAAGTCTGAACCTTTGTGATTATTCCTTTGAAGCACCACGAGGAGGAGGAGGAGGAGGAAGAGGAGGAGGAGGAGGAGACGAGCAAGGAAGGAAAAGCAAAGTACGGATAGCAAGAAAAGGCGGAAGAATGAAGTAGAACAGGAGGAGGAAGAGGAGGAAGGAGAAAAGAGGAAGGAGATGCGGGTGAATTAATCAACTAATTAATTTTTGCCATCACAGGAAACAAACCATTAGGAATAATTATGTTCATCTCAAGAATCTTCGAGGACTTGATTCAACTTACTCAATTTACCGGGAATGAGAGAGAGAACGTCTATTGGATTGCACGAGTAAACTACTAAGATTACGGCAACGCGAGGCAGGAGTGTGATGTCTGCCTCTCGCCCCCACCTCACACTACTAAACGCCCCTCCAACACCTTGCCGCCAGAAACCCCCTCGGAGAAAGCTGACGTGCCGTAGATGGAACGTTTGTCTCGGAGATGATGACCACTATGATGATGATGGCCTGGCCTTTTTATATCGCATAATTGAGCGCCTTTGAAGCGTGTGAGGAGCTATTAAAGTGACAATTGCAGGGGTGACTGACCAGGCCCGTGGCTTTTAAGAATATATTTTTGTTACCATTCCTGAACTTAACTGTGGAGTTGCTCGAGCGAACCGCACTTAATGAACCGACCTTCTAATGCTCTGGTTCTCGGGGCGGACTCGGAGTTGCGTCGCCAGTTCTTCTCAGTGTTTTTCGAGACGTCTGGCGGAGTGGCGGCGGTGGTGGTGGTGGTGGTGCCGTTACCTGAGCCGGCAAGATCAGGCGAGCCGTTTACCGCATCAGGTGAACGCTCGGACCCCCCACTTACGAATTTCCTGCCCAACATAATCCAAACCTCTAGAAGTGATTCTGAACCAGTTTTATACTAATGTGAAGCGTCGAAACCTCCATTTGCAGATAAGAGCTTTTTTACGAATACAGCCGAAACAGCGGATGCATGCACTCAGCCGCACGCTATTCCTTAAGCAGGAAGTCCACACCGGCGATGAGTGGTGGGGTAAAAGTGAGGCAAAAGTGAGGTACGTAAAAGCCTTGACCTCCTAATAGACAGCAAATTAAAAGGAAACTCCGCAATACGTCGGAAGTAAAAGATAAAGGATGTAAAAGGTTGTAAAAGAGTAAAACATTCCCCTGGCAACCTTTCAAACAGAGTGGAAAGATCTTGGTGTTTGAGCAGTGATTTAGGGAACCTGTCCAAACCTATGCAATCAGTGAACGCCATAAAACCTTCCATGCAATCAAGTGAACGCCCGAAGAACAATGAAGAGAGCGCCCCGCCACACAGCAATAAAGGGCGAAATGGTTGATATAGAAAAAAATCAATCTTGATAGCAGCGTTGCGTTGAAGACACGGGTGTATCGCCCCCCAACGTTCCCCCTGACACTGAAATACGAGAACAAGGCATGGAAGTAATAGCAAAGGTAAAGATGAAACAGAGCTTGATAGTCAGTCCATTAGCACCCATGTGAAAAATAAACGAAAACCTTAGATCTGGTAATAGTAGTTTTGAAGTTAATGTTATGAAAAAAACGAGAAAGATGAAATATAACCTACAGTCAGAATCGCAAAGTATTTTCTCCATGGCATCCACGAATAGAGAACACAGAACAAAGCACTGAATCCTAAGAAGAAAGAACTTAATCCCACGAAGCAAGTACTCAATCCAGGCAGTGGAAATGAGACGGTGCAGTGGAGGTGCATAGTGTTGGTAGCGGTCCATCGCCAGGTGAGGGGGAAAGTGGCAATCTTTACCTGGCTTCGGCTGGCAATTACTACTGATTACATTTCCGTGATTACCTGTCTGATGATGCTAAGTGCAGAGGAAGACAGAAATTACCAAGCAAACAGGCAAGCACGTACATGTGGGTATACTGGAAGAAAATGATGGAGGAACTGGATGATTAGGAAAAGATTTTATGAGCGAGAACGAAAGGAAGAAGGGAAAGGGAAAGAAATACAACGTTTCCTTGCAGAATCACAGCGAAACTGGTGCGATTCGGAAATTAAATCTAAGCTGAAAGGCGATGTGTCTCGGCCATTGTTAAATCGGATTTACGGCGACTGGCGTGTTGCCCAAGGAATAATATTGTGATATTATTAATTTCGTACGGTGAATGCTAGCCTCCCATCACCGTACGGGGAGGCTATTAGGGCGACTCCCAGATGAAGGCGGTGAAGAAATCTCATCCTTACAGACAGTCACGGTTCGGGTGATTTTAGTTGTATATAAAACATCACTCATGATCCGTTTGATTTCCGGTTCCAAACACCAATTTTGCGTGAACATATAAATGTGATATTTACATTTTTATCTCTGTCTGTGTTTTTTCTTCTTATCTCCGTGTTTTTCGTTTTCTTTTCTTTATGGCGTGAGACTGAGACACCGAGAAATTGTATCGTTCTCAGTCATGTTTGCGTGTTGCAGTGGACACACACACACACACACACACACACACACACACACACACACTAACAAAACAACCTAACAATAGACATTTTTTCCACACACACACACACACACACACACACGGCAAACAAAAACACATCTAATCTCGAGCAATATCCAAGGATCCCGGCGTTCAAACCACACCTTGGGATCGAAGCACCTCAGTACGTCACGAAACCTGATGAGCTTAACGACAGATAGCACAAAATATGGCGTCTGGAGCTTCGAAACAATGCACAGGGCGTTTCGAAACCTCCATAATGAGCTTTCAGTGTTTACGAGAGACATGAGCTGATTCAAATCGTCGAAAATATGATACTTGAACACAACACGTCTCATTATGTGGCGGGATTCGTCATTTTCTTTCTCTTATTCTTTTTATATTTTCCTATTTTTTTTTTTTTTGTATTATTTTTAGTGTAATTCCGATTCCTTTCAGATTTCTCTTGCATTTTATTATTATTATTTTTTTAGCTGAATTGAGTTTTCCCATCTCATTCTTAACTTTTTTTTATTTTCCTATTTGCATTCCTCAGATTTTCTTCTTATATTTCATCCACCTTTTATTCCCACATTGCTCTTCTATTTTTACTTACCCTCAACTTTCTTTTAATATTCGTTCTTAAACAATCTTTCTCTTTGTTACTTTATAATACACCTAATTTTTTCACTCCTACTTATTTTCAGTATTTTTATCTTATTTTCCTAAAGGCGGCGATGGTGGAGGTGCGTCGCCTTTCACTTGTGGGGTTGTGGGTGAGCGGGGCACGACCTCCCCTGCCTTATTAAGCTCCTCAACTGACCCCTCCTCCACCACTGATAGAGAGCAGCCAATTACTTCATAAACTTACCATCTTTGTCCGCCGTATATCGAGGTGGAAACGCTTTCTTAATATATATTTTTCCCTCCTAGCCTTTGCAAAATACTACTAAGCGTTCCTGTCCACCTTATTTGCGACTCCTACTAGTGGTATTATATTATCATTTTTACATGCGTTCCCCTTTTAAACCTTTATTTTCAAGCGCGTTCACCTTTACGTGGCGAAGACGCGCAGAGAAACAGATTCATGAATAGCACAACCTTTTACTTACCCGCCATTTTCTATGTATACGAAGGGGCCCATTAAATATTCATACACATACAGGTCCTAAGATTATAATATTCGTGCTTAATATTGTAAACATGAAGCTAATTGGCAGCGGTGTTGTAATTACCGGGGCTCGAACGGCGGGTCCCGAAGTGGCCGAGAGAGTGTGATGGTCATTAGGATAATCAGATCGCCGGGCGGCAGTTAGGGCGAGTGGTTATCTGAGCATTATTAGCAAGGCATTAGCATCTTATAATTACTGGTCGAGTTATATGCAAAGTCACCGGGTTACCCTCCTAGGTGGCGTTGGTGATGGTGGTGGTGGTGGTGGTCGTGGTCGTTGCCACATACACACTCGCGCGCGCGCACACACACACACACACACACACACACACACACACACACACACACACACACACACACACACACACACGTTTACATGTACACAATTTCTGAGTTAAAAGGGTCTGTTTTTTTTTTATATGATGCACCTTAAAAAAACCCCATTACTCACACACACACACACACACACACACACACACACACACACACACACACACACCATGAAGTTCAAAGGATCTGTTTTTGTATCATCAATCTTAAAAAAAGCTCATTCTTCACACACACACACACACACACACACACACACACACACACACACACACACAGTCAGCAGGCAGTTCGTTTGTGTGTGTGTGTCGTGTCGTGTCGGAAATGCGTGCGTCGTGTGTGCCTGTGCGTCATTCGTGCGTATAATTCTTACATGATACAACAGAAAAAAAAAGCAGCCGAGGGAGTTTCTTCTCTGGCCAGTAATGTGAAAACCATTAATGCTAGCGAGGATAATGGGATTGTCTTCCATAATGGCGGTTGTGCAAGTGTGTGTGTGTGTGTGTGTGTGTGTGTGTGTGTGTGTGTGTGTGTGTGTGTGTGTGTGTGTGTGTGTGTGTGTGTGTGTGTGTGTGTGTGTGTGTCTCCCTACCGCAGCGTGTGTGGGTTGGGGGCTGAGGGAAGGTAAGGGAGAGAAGGGGGAGAGAAGGGAGAGAAATGATGGGCCACGTGGTGAGTCTGGGTGTCCCTTCCTTACCTCTCCTTACCTCCCTCCTCTCTCCCCTCCCTCCCTCCTGACACTGACACCAACACCACACTGATACGAGGCACCACCAACTCCTCCTCCTACCCCGCTCTCCTCCTCCTCCTCCTCCTCCTGGCGCCAAAGTCTTCCTGCCCTAGTCTAAAACAATGAAACAACCGATACGGCGGCGCTGCTAATCACACACACACACACACACACACACACACACACACACACACACACACACACACACACACACACACACACCCCGCCTCTCCTATCATGTGTTACAATACACTGAAAGGCTTTTTTTTCACTAGCGAGTTGTAAAGAAAACGAGATGAATAACTATGATTGCGAGACGAGAACAGCCTCACAACCTCCCTCTCTCTCTTTCTCTCTCACCCTCGCTCCCTCCCTCTTTCGCCCCATAAGGCACCTTTCCCTGCTTCCCTCCGCGCCTCCCGCTCACGACAAAGGCACCATTAATTAGGTCACGTGCGGGTCACCCCATATACAGCAGGGAGAGGAAACAAAGCCTCCTCGGTCTTACTTTGGAAACAGATCGATTTCCTTAACTTTAATATAATGGAGGATTGCGGGGCTGTAACTCTTTATGGCCGGTGATCTCCTCCGCCCCCCCCCCCTCTAGTACCCCCCCTTACGTCCCAATCTCGCCGCCACGTCCGTAAAGGCCACAGACGTACTTGATCCGATGGAGATTACCACCCTCTTCGCCCAGCAGGAAGCCGTAGAGAGACTATAGCGTGGCGCCGCCGCCGTCGTCGTCGCCGCCTGCAGGTTAACCATTCCGGCGGCGTGTTAGTGTTATTTGTAAAGTGTCACGCGTTAGTCCCAATCCCGGGCAGCAGCTTTCAAACGGTGCCTCTATTGCGCTTGCTTTTCCTATCCTTTTTGTTAAGTAAATGTGACTCGAAATTTCATTAATTCTTCCATTAAAGTACACAGAGGTGCAAGCCGCCGCCAGCCGGACCGAGGCGAATTAGCCCTTGAGTACAGGTCTCGTAGGGGCGGTAAGAAGGAAGTCTTGGGAGCAATCAGATACCTCCTCCTTTATTGCGAAACATTGAATTTGAAATTGGCTCTATCTCAGATTACGACGGCAGACTTTGTCAAATAGAATTGGTTTTCTGAATAGCCTGATATTGAATGAAATATTGCCCGACTAGGACTGGGTAAAGAAGATGCCCGGCTAGTGAGATTTGCATTGTAATTGTATCGTTGCCGGACCGCCTTCGTGAAGAGGAAAGGGAGAGATGGAGAGACGGAGGCACGGAGAAGAGAGAGAAAGACAGGGGGGAGTGAGGGAAGGAAGGTATAAGAAGGATGACCCGAGTGAGAAAAATTAGGGTGAAGCGGAGAAAGGAAGGGGGAGAGAGGGAGAGAAAGAGTGAGTACGAGACTGAGGGAAAGGTGGGGAGAGGGTGGAGGGGCGGGAGGGAAGGGAGGGAGCTGAGAGGGGATGGTTTTAATACTTGGTAATTGGATGAGTTTCAGAGTCAATGTTCTGTTACGGAACGTGTCTTCCCTTAAGATGGCACGGGGAGAGGGGGAGGAGGAGGAGGAGGAGGAAGAGGGTGGGTGGATGGGTCGGTGGGTGGGTGGTGGAAGAGGAGGAGATGGAGGAAGATTGCAAAACCTGAGAGGGAGTCTGAATAGATGTGTGCGGATAAATACAAAAAGCCATATACCTGAGGAGAGGGAGAGAGCGAGTGGTCGCCGCCGCCTTGCCTCCCCCTCGCCGTCAGTATCGGTAGTCGAGAATCAGACAAAACGACGATGCAAACTCCCAACAGTCGCCATGAACTTCACAGGAAACAAACCCAGTTACCTGCACTGGGCAAAGTTAGCACAGCATACCCCGCCATCCTCCCCTCTCTCTGTTTCCTCCCTCTTTCCCTCAAGGTTCCTCTCATCCCCCTGTGTCCTTCCTTCACTCAGTTCCCCTCTCTCCGTCTCATCCCCCTGTGTCCTTCCTTCAGTCAGTTCCCCTCTCTCCCTCTCATCCCCCTGTGTCCTTCCTTCACTCAGTTCCCCTCTCTCCCTCTCATACCCCCTCCGTCCTCCCCTTCCTCAGTTTCTCCCTCTTTCCCTCTCTATCCTCCCTTCACCCAGTTTCCTCCCTCTTTCCCTCCAGGTTTCAACGCCACCCCTCCTCTTAAACGCCTCCTCTTCTCCTTCTACATACTCCTTCCTCTCCTTCCTTCCTCCTGCATCCTTCCTTCTAGAGGGTGATTATGGTTACTAATGTGGGCGCGTGAGGGCGTGTAAGACGGATGCAATGTGTGTTTTAGCAAATATACTCAGCCCTGCGACAAGGTATTGGTGTGCTGAGTGTTGCTGAGAGCCCCCGCCTAGCCGCAAAGTGATGGTGGGGTGCGCGATCACATTTCACTCGGCACATACTCATCTCCATTCTTGATGCTAAGCTCTGGTGGCGGCTGACCGGCACACACCGCTATTAGCAAAGGCGATGCAACACCCAAATACAACCAAAGCCACTAAGCGAATTCCTGTGTATTTGAGTTCGGGGCGTCGGTCGGTGCGCTGATGAAAAGTGTATAATGGTGCATCTTAGTCTAATCTGCTTTTACATATTTTAACGTGTTTTTTATCCGCTTTGGACATGATTCCACGCTTCCCAGAAATACCGCATGTGCGATTTCACGGAGGAAGGGGAAACTAAACCATAAACCAGTCTGAGGAGAGAAGAGCGGCCAGCAGCACAGTGAGTGAGAGAAAAACTCAAACGAAAGCTCACATAAACATAAACTAAAGGAAAACCTGCAGGTAATTAGGTATATGTTGAGCGCACCTGTACCGAGGCTTAATAACGCCCGTAACACCGTCTGAGCAATTACGTCACAAGGTCGTTACCTCCCACGCCACCAGCATCACCAGCACAGAGGCGCCTTGTCTAATGACGGTCTGAGTCTTCCCCGCCGCTCTCCTGCTGTAGGCACTGAAGGACACTGACTCAAATATTTCACTGCGGAACGAGGCTTAATATTTGGGTTTCAATGTTGTAGATGTGAGTGCACGTTGTCTGGCTGGCTCTCTCTCTCTCTCTCTCTCTCTCTCTCTCTCTCTCTCTCTCTCTCTCTCTCTCTCTCTGACACTCCTGGACATGTTATTATCTTATGGAACGAAAATGTCGCCCTGCTTCTTAGCTAAATGCTCAAATGTCATGTAGGGCGCCCTCTCTCTCTCTCTCTCTCTCTCTCTCTCTCTCTCTCTCTCTCTCTCTAGGAACGTGAGCTGCACCAAGAACCAAGAAAGGAAGAGAGAGAGAGAGAGAGAGAGAGAGAGAGAGAGAGAGAGAGAGAGAGAGAGAGAGAGAGAGAGGAGAGAGAGAGAGAGAGAGGATAATGTAACAGCCCAGACAACGTGTTTTGCCTGTGCCTTCAGTGGGGTATCGGGTCTCCGGCGCTTATAGCCAGCGACCTAAGCCCTCACAATCCTCCCTCCACATGCCTTCACGCTGCCACTCTCACTCTCACTCTCGTCTCTCTCTCTCTCTCTCTCTCTCTCTCTCTCTCTCTCTCTCTCTCTCTCTCTCTCTCTCTCTCTCTCTCTCTCTCTCCTCCTCGTGTTTGCTATTGTCCTGATTTTCTCCTTTATTTTGGTTTCCCCTTCCTCTCGCTTCTAGTTTGTTTTCCTCCGTTTTCCTTTCCTTCTCGTTCGTTTTAAGAATGTATTGTTTCTTCTTGATTCGCTCTCTCTCTCTCTCTCTCTCTCTCTCTCTCTCTCTCTCTCTCTCTCTCTCTCTCTCTCTCTCCTTCCACGCTTCCAGATTGTCATTTGTCTTGATCCTTTCCCGTCATGCAATGCGTCTTGTCTTGTGTTCACTTTTTTATCCCTTTATTTTTTTTCCGTTATGGTTTTGGTTTTGCCTTGTTCCCAGTGTCACGTGTCGGCGTTATCCCCCCATCCTCCTCCCCTCTCTCTCTCTCTCTCTCTCTCTCTCTCTCTCTCTCTCTCTCTCTCTCTCTCTCTCTCTCTCTCTCTCTCTCTCTCTCTCTCTCTGTCTCTCTGTCTCTCTCGATAAGAAACCCCCTGACACAACATTCAGTCGCTGAGGGAAGGGAAATAAGTCAGCAAGTCCGGATAAGTCAAGCGTAAGTCACAACTCCCCTATGACTGATGACTCTAGAGAAACGACACGTGTAGTACCAGGTCAGCACGACTCGAGCACGACCCTGGGAGGACCTTATCAGCACCTGGCCCTAAGTGGTGCTTAATGGAGACGGGAAAAGTGCTGGTAGTAAGATAGCAATAACACGAGCCCAGTGCTGTTGTAATGACAGTAATCAGGTCCTTCAGGCGAGGCAGGGCTGGGGGACCTTGCGACTTATAGGGAGGTGTGTGTGTGAGTGTGTGTGTGTGTGTGTGTGTGTGTGAAAAAGAGAGAGAGGGGGAGTATGTGTGCCTGTGCATGCTGTACGTGTCTGTACGTGTCTAATTATGAGATTTACACCCGTACGTGAAGGCAGGTTATAGAAGGGTTGTGTAAAGTTAAGGTACGTTTTAATGTCACTCTATTACTCTCAGGTATCAAAGACATATATAAAGGTAATATGTCGGCGTGTAATTGTCTTATTATGTGTTTTTATCCCCGTAAGCGAAGACAGGTTTTAGAATGGGATGTGTAAAGTGGTGGTTTCGTAATGTCACTCTATAATTTTGGTCTTGGGTATCATGGATGTCATAAAAGTGATGTTCCAGTGTATAATTGTTATTTTCTCCGCGACAGTTCAGAAAAAAAGATCGCCTCAGTGATTACTCCTTGCAGTGTCACTCCATAACCCTCCTCCCGGTTATCAAAAACATAAACACATAAATAAAAGTGACATTTCCAGATATACCTAATGACATTTTTTTACGCAGTAGCAATTACACTTAATTAGATAGTTAACTAAGAGCCGCTTCAATTGTTACGAGATCGTTCACGTATCTTGGTAATCAAAAACATAAAAAGAGTGATATTTCGAAGCATAATCAATTTTACTAACGGCAATGTCGATTATACTGAATTACTGAATGAGACACTTAACAGAGAGTCATTTTGATTATGATGAGCACGATCTGTATGACTGTGCTTCATCCCATGTCGGCGCAGGACAGCCATCACTCTCTCATTCCACGTTCGCGCAATGTTAGCAGACGATTTTATCAACTGGCAATCAAGCCGTGTCGTTATTCCTCGCTCAACGGTGTATTTATCATTACTTATCGTGTAACCGACCCTTAATTACTGACGGGGACGGATGGCGACGATCATTCCGCCGGGTACGTGTCATCAGTTTCAGTCACGATTTAATCAGGTATCATGTGATGTTACCTAGCTGTGTACCGCCCCCCAAATGCCGCCCCCCAGCTATCGCCCCCCATCAGCCCCCTCTAAAGACCTCAATGATAGGGTATAACTGAGTGTGTGTGTCTGTGTCTGTTTTGTGGTGTTTCTCTTCGTATTGTGCTGGTGTTGGTGTGTTCTGCTGGTCAAGAAAGCAATGTCTTGTTTATCAAAAGTTATTGGAGTCTTAAGTTCGCTATTTAGTTTTTTTTTTTTTTTTTTTTATACTTTTAACTATTTTCTATTTGATTATTGTTCCCTTTCCTCTCTCTCCCTCCTTCTCTCTCTCTCCCTCTCTTCTACATAAACACATTAAGAGAGCAGATTTTTGTCGAGTTTTCTGCATCATTCATCGCTGTGTTGCTTATTTTCATTTATGGTGAGAGGCGAAAGATTCTGGCAAGCGAGACATTACGGAGAACGCTGACTCACTTCATCATTCCGACAAGGCACAAAAATGAGGGTAAGTATAATTCATAACACTAACGATGATGTCACCCAAAGCATTGCCACTCATCAACTGCAACATTACATCGACACACGAAAAAAAAAAGGAGAATGAAAAGAAGGCATGAAAATAGAACATCGCAGCATTAAGGGACATGTAAAACGAAGCACGAGGGGAAAATTATTAACAGTAAAGAGAAAGAGAGAGGAAAAACAACAGGGAATGAAGGAGATGATATGCATAAACTTACAACTAATCATAAGAAAATGTCACATTATCGATAGCTCATACATATGTACACACACACACACGCACGTGCATGACCCTCTTACACACACACACACACACACACACACACATGCACGCAAGAGTTTCTGAACGTACCCAACACGTTCCCACTCCAGGCCTCAGCATATCACCTTGGGCAACTCCCGCCTTTTCCACTTAACATCAATTTTTCCTTCTTGCGTTACCGCCTAGAAGCTGAGTCACTGTCCCAGATCCTCCCTCCCTCACTATCTCTCTCCTCTCCCATCTCTATCCCTTTATCTACCTCTCCCTCTCCTACAGGGACTGCCACCTGTAGGCTTGATGGCTTCTTCCAGCTTCCCTAATTTTCTTATGTTCTTATGTTCCTTTCCCTCTACTCTCCATCCTCTATCCCTCCTCCTCCTCCTCCTCCCTTCTATTCCTCTAATCCTCTCCCTCATATTCCTTTCCTCTTCTTCCACTCCTCTTTTCTCCCCTTCCTCTTTATCCCTCTCCCTCCCTCCTATCCCTCTCATCTTCCTCCTCCTATCCTTCTCCTCTCCCTCCCTCCAATCCCTTTCCTCTTCCTCCTCTATTCTTCTCCCTCACTCCTATCCCTCTCACTCACTATCCCTCTTCTCTCCCTCCTACCCCTCTCCTCTTCCTCCCTCCTCTCATATTCTCCCTCTAGTCTCCTATCCACTGGCTATCTGAAAGGTGGCTATCTGGTACAGTTCTCGAGTCGTGTGCTAAATGTTTCAGGTTCGAATCCACCTCCAAGCAGTTTCTTAGTGGGAAAAGTAGCGTTTTGTTTTTTTTTCTTTTTGTAATATATGCTGGTGCTTTAAATGATTCTTGTATGAGTAAGGTACACCAAACTTATTATTAACCCTCTGACTGCTATTTGATACATCTTTCCTTAATTACTAATCACCCTGAGACCTCTTTACTTTTCTACAGCCACCTCAAATCTTTAAACTGGGTTGAAATTGCAAAATATGTTCTTTTTTAATCCCCTTCTTTCTTGTAGATACTTATAAAAATTTAATGCATTATCACTAGTGGTTAATTGTTTCGTATCGCAGTGAAAGAAAGGGTTAATTAAAAAGCAACTTTACCTCGGTCACATAAAAACAAAGGAAATATTCTTACTTGGGTTTTAGTAGTTTCTGAAGTCACCTGGTCACATTGTATAGTCACCTGGTCACATTGTATAGTCACCTGGTCACATTGTATAGTCATTTGGTCACAATGTATAGTCACCTGGTCACATTGTACACTGTATAGTCACCTGGTCACATTGTATAGAGTGATGAGTACTGAGTGTTCCTCCAAAGGCACCGTCGGTAGTAACACTCACCTCACCTGTAAAAGAGAGCGTGGGGGTGATAAGCACGTAACTCTTTTCCATCATCACACTCTCTTTCCAAAACACGAAAATAAAGGTTTTAATTTTGTGAGCCCGTTCGGTCAAGTTGAACATATATTATCCAATACACTGATATTTTTTTTACAAATATAATTATTGTTGTTAGGTGGAAGAGAAAATGCTGTAAAAAATATTAATTGGGAAAAAGATTGAGTGTTTTTCTTTACGAATAATTAATTAGCATAATCTTTCAGGAAAAGGAAATTTGTTCTAATTATATGATGGAAAAATTATCACTCATATAAAAAAGTGTAAAATGAGACTATTATTTATGTGTGTGTGTGTGTGTGTGTGTGTGTGTGTGTGTGTGTGTGTGTGTGTGTGTGTGTGTGTGTGTGTGTGTTCAAAACTAGTCTGTAATTTCCATTTTTTTCCTCTTACACTCAATTTCACATTCAATTTTTAAGATTAAATTATATTATTCTCCTCTTACTCATTCCTCCCTTTCCTGTGCTTTCTCTATCCTCGCCCTGTGCCTCTCTCTCCCCTTCCTTTCTCTCCTCACATCTCCGTTGGCCACGAAATGGCCTCCGCCGGATCTAATATTGCTCATACGGCATTAGTATTGCTTCTGTAATGCCAGTATTATAACGGTGTGCCTTGATATTAGAACTATGCTGCTGATAGTGTTATTACGGAATCAGCGCTCAGGCCTCGGATATTGAGCATGAAAAAGTGATTGAAATAATAGCGTGCTTGCAAAAAAAAAGGGAAAAAAGCGTTAAGCGAATGTTTGCAATAAAGGGATAAAGGGTCACTCTCATGTAAAGGGTTTTACTGCGCCTTCCAAATTACTGTTCAGCGGTACGTAGTTTTCTTCGTGTCACGTCCAGAGGGAAAATTGTACCGCGTGACGCTTAGTCTGGGTGACTCAAAACACCGCCGCTGCAAAGAAGGAGCGATGAACTTAACTATTTCATCAAGACCATTACATCAGAGGCATTTGCAAGATACCGACTAATTCCTTGAGAAATATTAAGTCTCTTTACAGATCAAAAGGAGGAACGAAGAGGCAGCTTACTGACACCTACGTAACGCATTGCATCAGTGTGACATTTACGAAACACTCTTTGAATTTAAGAAGATATTGAATCTGTTTAAGATACTGAATCTGTTTAAGATACTGAATCTGTGAATAAAAAACGGTACGTATCATTGCAAGGAAAGGAAAAGACGAAGAGTTTACCGCACTGGCACCAGGGAACGCGTTGCATCATTGTCATTCGCAAAATATTAAGTCAATAGAGATATCGAATACATTAATACTTACAAATTATAACAACGAACAGAGAGGGCAAGGAAACACAGCAAACACCAGCGAACACAAAGCCAACACAACAGAACGAAGCAACATAACAATACGAACAGGAGAACAGCAAGAACAGCACACAGGCGGGAGACACAGGACACGGCAACGTCAGAGGAGAGAGAGAGAGAGAGAGAGAGAGAGGGGGAGAGCAAGAACAAGAAATTAACGCCAATGATAGCGTGAGAACAGCGTCAATAAGTAACAAGGAAGGCTTAGTGAGGTGACAGCAGGAACGTAATATCCGTGACGGCGGCGGCACAGCATCAATAACAGCGAGAGCCCGACAGCGTACGGTGACAGCAGCGACATGATATCAGTAATAACACAAGACCGGAGCAGCAAGAAGCCTTAACGTCCTGCCGAATATGACGATTTTATTTGTGCAGTGCAGAGAGGCAGCGAGAGAGAGAGAGAGAGAGAGAGAGAGAGAGAGAGAGAGAGAGAGAGAGAGAGAGAGAGAGAGAGAGAGAGAGAGAGAGAGAGAGATAATAAAACGTAATATCTATTGTATTTGAAAATGATAAAATAATGACTGGCAAGACTAAAACAAGTGATTATGCACTGAAATTTCTCAACAACAACAACAACAACAACAACAACAACAATAACAATAATAATAATAATAATAATAATAATAATAATAATAATACACCCAGAATCACGTTTACACACACTTATTAACAACGACAAAACAAAGCCGAATGAAAACGAGAGAAAATAAACGAAAAAAAAAAAAAGAGACAAAGTGGATTTGCAATAACCTACCAATGCCTCTTTCCCTCTTAATACTCCTCTAGCGGGACTTGGGCGCGTGTTAAGCTCCCTTCTTCCCCCTCCCTGGCCTCTCCCCGCCTTGCTTTATGTTGTGTGTGCACATGGAACGGCCAGCGAAATTAATTCATACCATCTTGTCGGATTTCCAAGGCTTATCATAATGGATATATATTCGAGTTTTGAGCCTAAATTGGATTCATGCATGCAAAAGACCATTCCCTTGAACCTCTTCTTCCACAATCTCCAGCCTTCTTTTCCCTCCCTACCTCTTCCTCTTCTTACTCTTCCTCTCTCTCCTCCTCCTCCTCCTCTTCCTCTAGACCACACCCGGATATGGAGCTAATGTCTCCTACCCTAATGAAAGAGAGAGAGAGAGAGAGAGAGAGAGAGAGAGAGAGAGAGAGAGAGAGAGAGAGAGAGAGAGAGAGAGAGAGAGAGAGAGAGAGAGAGAGAGAGAGAGAGAGAGAATGGGGAAAGTAGACGGAGCACGAATGATAAGAAAGGAGAAAAATGAGAGAAGTAAGGAATGTGAATGAATAAGAAGAGAAGGAATGGTGAAAGAGAAAGAAGGGAAAGAAAAGAAAGGGGAAGATGAAGGAAAATATGAATGATAAGAAATGGGAAAATAAGCAAGTAGGAAATAAGAAAAGAAAAATAAAGAAAACGAAAAAAATAAACAAGAAAACGGAAGTATGAAAAAAGATTAGAAATAAGATAAATAAATAAACAGGCAATATTAAGAAAAAGTAAAAGAATAACCAGAAAAAAACAGACTAGAAACAAACGAAGAAGAAGGAAGAAGAACGAAGAAAAAGCCGAAAGGGAGGAAGATCGAAGTCATACACAATAAATGAGAAGAGAAGAGGAGGAAGAGGAGAGGAAGAGGTGTTAAGGGTGATGCAAAACTTCCTGAGGGTGTAAATATCGCCCTTCGACACAGCTGGACTTCGGGTCATTGCGTGTGGCTGTAATTTGGGGTGATAATTATGACGATCACGGGGGCTGAGGGGGCGGGGGCGAGGGGGCGGGGGCGAGGGGGCGTGAGTGAGAGAGGGGGCGGGTAGGGGGGGCGGTTGTGTCATGACCTCACACCGCGAAATTTGGATTCTTCTCTGACTTAGATAATGAGAGAGAGAGAGAGAGAGAGAGAGAGAGAGAGAGAGAGAGAGAGAGAGAGAGAGAGAGAGAGAGAGAGAGAGAGAGAGAGAGAGAGAGTCAAATCTGCAATATTCTCCGAGATAATCCCTTCATATTGAACGCCAACTCGTTCACAGACGGAGTAAAAATCTTTCCAAAAAGGAGAGTGTGTGTCTGTTCACTCCCGCTGGCGAACGAACGGAAGGAAAATGTTTACATGCCAAAGAGCAAACAAAAAAAAGACCAAATGGAATAAAGTAAAAATGGAAAGAGGCTAAACAGGATGAAGTAAAAAAAAAAAAAAAAAAAAAGAGAAAAGAAAAAGAGAGAAGCTAAATAGAAGGAAGTGAAAAGGAAAATAAACTAAATATAATAAAGATAAAAAAAACGTGCAATGAAAGATAAAATACACAGGATTATCTACATGAAACAAAATACCCGGTACACTTATCCATCAGTCAATTAAGAGCGTGGCTAGTAAATGAATGTAAAAAAGAAAAAAAGAGGAAAATAAAGGTAAAAATGAAAATTCTGCGTATTAAGCTTATCAAAAAATATCAGCAACACTTATCCATACGTCAATTGAAAGCATGGCGTGTAAACTGAGGTGAAAAAGTGAATAAAACAGAATAAAGTGAAAGTTGCACCGTTTCAAAAAGGGAGAGAGGGAGAGAGAGAGAGAGGGACACGTATGAAGCAGAACAGAAAGCCAACAACGGGCAGCGGTCTCCCATCACTCCCTATCCATTAAACTCTTGATTGAGTGATTGGAAAACTAATTCTTTGCACCCAAACAAGATTGCTGTGTAATACCTTGAAAAACAACGGCGCCCGGGAACAGAAACAGAATCGGTCTTCAAATATCAGGCGGTGTATATTGAATTGTATAATCCCCCGCAGTACACATGGCCAGAGGGACGCCGGACACTCGCCCTTCCGCACCCCGTGAATACACACCGTTTTCCTTTACGCGTGACGGCAGCCCAAGTAAAAGGTGTCATACAGGCTAGTGGTGCAGCGATGATTACACCATTTTGTTGTTCCCACTCTAGAGACTCGACCCACGCACTCCTTCTATACCCAAGATTGCATGTTGTGTTTGTCCCTCACTTTTCTTTTTTTCAATCCACGCACTTGTTCTCCCTCCCGTCCCTTTTCTTTCCCTCCTTAGTCTCTGGGAGAAGTATCAATCGTGCTTTCTTTATTTTCCACCTCTTCTTTATCCCCACGTTTTGTCCTCCAGCTCCTGATCGTGTCCTGAGTGGGGAAGAGGAGGAAGAGGAAAGGGTGCAGGAGGATGATGTGGAGGTGCAGGTGTAAGAGAAAGTCCGGGTGCTCCTGGAGGGCGGTAAGGACGTGGTGAAGGAGAACGATAAGGAGTCCTATCGCACCTAGTCCTGAATTAATTGTAAACATGTGTGACTTTAAAAAAATAACAGTGGAAATAATATCTATATTACCGATCACACAAATTAAGGAGTAAAACGATAGAATAACAGGTGATTGAAGAAAACGAGTGTTGGGCGGGGGGGCGGAGGTGTCCCAGCTGACTGGTTCCGGCCTCACCAAACAAAGCTTAAACAATATAATTCCACTCACCGTCACACTTCTCGCTCTCTCCAAGGCGTCACCAGGTCCCCCGGCTCACTTCACACTCACGTACACGCACATGATGAACGCAACGTGAAATTACATAAAGAAAGTAAAGCAAAAGCAATAACACAAACTAACTTTCTGTGCTACCCAAACACTATGCGTCACAGTGAAGCTCGGGAGAAGGAATCGTTAGTGTAAACACTTAATTTTATTTATTTATTTATTTATTTTTTTTTACAGAAAAGAACGTATAGTCGTATTAAAAAAAATATTTGTATATTATAACAGTAGCTTTATTAAGAGAAACTTTATTATACATGTTTTCGTTTCGAGCGACAAACATTTATAGCTTCTTATTCATCAGCAACAACAAAAACACAATTATCTGTATACTGAGAGGCACCTAATAATTTACCTTTGTCTTTATTATCGTTACTAAACACACACAAAAAAAAAATAAAAATCAATAAATAAATAGATAAGCAATAAATTAATCCATTAGGCTTCGGTAATACTTTTAACTTAACGATCTCTTGCTGGTGACGTCACAATTTAAAAGGCGGACGGGTAACAGTAGCCTATCTCCTCATTATTGGCTATTTACCGCATTATTTCACAACGTATTCGTGTGTGTGTTTCCGTGAGACTGCTGTGGGACGTGAGGATTTTTTGACGTCATGGACAGAGCGAGCAGCGTGACGTGTGAGTGAGAATCATGATTTATAATTTGGTTCTTACGGTTTGTTTTGAGTGACGCGGGAACGAGAAGTTAAGACCCGCCCTACGTTTTCGTTTTTTTTTTTTTTTCCTCTGTGTGCCTCTCTCTCTCT